>NC_043003.1:82177392-82282392 GCF_006345805.1 Octopus sinensis
TAAGACTGCTAATCATCAACATCGTCCAAAAATTGTAAGACTAATAAAGAGGAAGGCAAAAGAAGGATAGCTAATTCATATATCTTCCACGTGAAAACATCGTCTGTCAAAAGTTCTGGTAATACATTGATAAACAAAAGCAACAGAACAGTATGTTACGAGTGTAAGGTGCTAAACAGGCAAACGAGGAACCAAATTCAGCTTCACCAGAAATTAGAAAACTAGAAAGCAGAATACTATTTGAGTAAAAGCCATCTTTCTCAAAACCTATTGAGATTAAACTCTGAAAACAAATCGTGATATATAAATACAATATTTCGAAGTAATAAGGTGACATGCTTGGCAGAAACGTTAGCCCGCCCGGCGAAATGCTTAACAGTATTTCTTCTGCCACTACGTTCTGAGTTCAAATTCCGCCGAGGTCGACTTTGTCTTTCATCTTTTCGGGGTCGAGTAAATAAGAACCAGTTACGCACTGGGGTCGATATAATCGACTTAATCCGTTTGTCTGTCCTCTCTGTGTTTAGCCCCTTGTGGGTAGTAAAGAAATTGGCATTTCGTCTGTTTTTACCTTCTGAGTTCAAATCCGCCGAGGTCGACTTTGCCTTTCATACTTTCGGAGTCGATAAATCACATACCAGTGGCATACTAATCGAATGAACCGTTCCCTAAAGATATCGGGGCTTGTGCCTAGAGTAGAAAAGAATATTTCGTATTTATATAGAAACGTTTTCATATTCAACAACTTTTATTGAATATGATTATACAAATTATTACACTGTCGCTAAAACTAAGGCATACATAGTTAGTGGGAGCAATCCGCCAAGAACAAATATCTGTATTTATCGTAATTACCATTCTAAAAGAAACACGAAAACAAAATAGAATAAATCAATCCGATAATAGCTGCCATGCAGAGAATACAATAAACAATGTAAATAAAAGTAAAAGAAACGAACTTATCCCATTCTGTTCATAAAACTCCGACAATAGTAATGACTAAATCTTGAACCAGAATGTTACCAAACACCAAGTTACCAAAAGCAGAAACAAGGAAAGTAACGGCATGCGAATATAATAGTAGCCGCTCGTATTCGAACGAAATATTAATTCTAAGTCTGTTAGAACTAGTAAACATTATAATAAAATGAATAAAGCGGCATGGGTTACTTTTTAAACGGGATGAAGTCAGAAGGCAACGGAAACAACAGGATGCAAATGGGCACCACGTAAAAAGATAATGATGCAGCAGTGTTTTTGTTTTTTTTTAACTACGAGCTCTGATATATCACATAAAATACTGTGTCTGCCCTTTAAAAAGCTTAATGGGTACAAAATATACATCTTCCCTTATGTACCATGGTATGAAAATGTCCCTACACTTCAGTATTTAAGTAATTTAACACAGTTCTTATGTTCCTTTGTTGATACAATGTGTCCCAGATCCATTATATATTTAATACTTATTTACGTTTGTTACGCAATCGCTGGAGGTTTGATTTTGTAATCTGTTTATAAGTTATTTCCTTACAAACCAGTTACTATTAATGAAATACGTGTAAGCGGCATCAAAGGAATACTAAATAAATAATATTCGTAATGGTTTGTATATAATGAATATATGTGTATGAGAGAGTGCGTGTGTTTGTGTATGTTTGTGTTTGTATGTATCTTGCATCATTGCAAGTCTTCTCGAGATTTATATTCTTCATCATTCTTACACTTGCTGTCAAGAATAATTAAGCCGATTATTGCTCATGAGGAAGCATCTAAGGAAACGTTCGACATTATTTTGAAATCTATTATATATATAATATGAACAGTTTCGTGTTTTAATTACACTCATAAATTGAATTACAATTCATATTTACGGCAAAAGGTTGTTCAAAATTTAGTTTTTTTTTTCTAAACTAGCCCAGTATAAAATGTTCCTTACGATAATTGGTTGTTCAAATAATATGAAACAGCAAATCTAGTGTGTAGTAGATATAATTTCAAATAGTAGAATGGTGTAATTATATCAAAGGTATGATGATGTATTTATCAATGTATCCCATTGTCTAGCATGTTAGATCCAGGTCAAACTCTCATTTCATTAAAATCCATAAAACAATAGGCTGTTGATCATACAAGACTGTAATAACGAGGACAGATCGTTTTGAGACATTAAGACTGATTTGAATTCCCGTACTTCATACTAAATACGATGGATTCACTCACCATTTTCTACACTTGTGCTGCTGGTAATTTAAACCAAATATTTCGCTTGTCTTCAAATTTATAATCTCATTCATCCATAACGTCGATGTATATTTTGCTGAGAAATAGTCTATAACATTTGAGAAGATACTAGCAGTATAATTATGAATAATTATTTATGCGCATATGTGTGTGTGTGTCTGTGTCTCAGTTTGTATTTATGTATATGTATATATGTATATGCATATACTTATATACACATAAATGTGTCTATACATATATATATAATTATATGTTTAGGTAGATAGATAGATAGATAGATAGATAGATAGATAGATAGATAGATAGATAGATAGATAGATAGATAGATAGATAGATAGATAGATAGATAGATAGATAGATAGATAGATAGATAGATATGTATGTAAAAAAAATTTGTAAATTCTAAGATTTCAGCAAATCCTTCGTGTTGTAAAGAGCACCATTGCTTTCTTCAGCGGGAGGCTATTACTGCGAACGGAAGCTGAATTTGTTTGCCGTAGTCTATTCATATATTCTACTTATAAAATAAATATGTCCACTATGTCAGTCTGTTGGATATGTATTTGGTCTATTCAGCAAGACGATTAATAAACTCTTCTTAGATGACATAGGAATATGCTGTATAGAAACTTTTACCATTTCAGAGTCGTTGTAGTTGTATTTTTATTGTTTCTTTCCACGTCCGTGGGCAGTCAAGGCAATTTAGTGAACAAGTATGAAGAACGCTTGTATTTACAAGTGGGGAAAAATGTACTCAAGTTCAATGTGTATATTTATTTCAGAAGCTGGAGTTTACCATGTTATAACTCAGTAACTCCTTATCGATAATTCGCTTTCAAATGTGCTTTATACACTGCATAGCTAAACTATTAACTGATTTTACTTTAGCACTGTCTGGCTTTGTGAATAAACACTAAAACATCACATCCTGTGAGTAACAAGTACTAACTTTTCCTTCTGTGCTATATTTGAGTTCAGTTTTATCCGTTTATTAAATTCACATGAGCATGAAACACCGAATATTTCACTTTTAAGGATTAATAATCTCGGTCACTTGAACTAAAATTAAACTACATACATTCTTGTATCTCTATATATATAATCTTATATATAATCTTACTGGATTGCATTTTCTTATTTCTGTATCTTATATTTCCCGAGCAGATCATACCAAATATTTCTTCATATCTTTTTATAGGCAGTGGTCATTTCTCGGCTACGTATAAAAGATTTGCTCATTTTCGATTAAAATACTAACTGGCATACTTACATACATAGATACACACACACACACACAAACATATATGCTCATATATATGCACTCACATTTATATATACACATATATACATACACACTCGCATATATATATATATGTATATATATATACATATATATATATATATTTGTGTGTGTATGTGTGTGGTTGACGAGTGTATCTCTATATGTCAAAAGACAAAGGAACCTCTTAATAAACAGAAATCGATAAATGGCTGGCTGAAATTATTTCCTGGTTGATATAACTGACAAATTATTTTAGGGCGGTGACTCTGCCTTGTACTCCGTCGAGTGGAACATGTAAAACAAGGAAAATGCAACATGTTTTATGTTAAATATGCTATGTTCATCTCATAATCTTTCTGTGTTTATGATCATACTCCTCATCTTCAGCAGCAGATATGTCGAAAGAATTACTTCAACATTCTAACGTACAATGTAGGAGCCTCCACGAATTTGGTAGACTTGCAAGAAAAAAGCACACTATTTCCATTAGTGTGCACACAAACATTATTTTAGAGAAAAAGTATGACAGTTGATGTAAGAAATTATAGAATATAACTGTAAAGGAGCAACCAGAATACTATGGTAGCATTGTTGCTAAAAGAAATCGAGCCTATTTCTAAAATCGAGCCTATTTCTATATAACTTAATTTTAAATCTGAAATCCTTGTTTCTCCCTGTGTTGATTTAATGGTACCTACTGAATACAAAAGTAAATATGATTATTATCAACCTCAAAATTATCTGATAAAATTTTAAAGAATCTTCTAAAGAGATTTTACTGCCTAGCTTCCAACTGGTTAGAGAGATGGCATTTACAGACACACGTTTCTGCAGTATCAAGGCGGCGTATAATGTAAGCACTTCCTTGTATAAAAATATTTTAATACGCATTATGTCAAATTATCATGGCTAATATACAAGGGTGTACTCGAAAAGATCCGGTATTTTGAAATATTATTTTATTCACTTAGTTTTACATGTTTAGGATTTTATCACCTTCAAATTATTCTCTATTTGAATCAATGCATCAGTCCAGGTGCGTTTTCCACTATTCGAAGTAGTACTGAAACTCTTGCTATTTGAGGCCTTTTAACGCTTCCGTCGTTTTTTTTTCTTCTTTTCTTCCTCTCTTCCACATCTGCAAATTCCATAGCTCCAGCTTTCATCACCAGTGATGACCTTGGAAAAATGGTCCGAATCAACTTCCAATTGTTCTTTCGGTTTACGATACGCCTTCAGTCGTGACTACTTTTGATCTTCCATGAGTAAGCGAGGCAGAAATTTTTCAGCAACTCATTCCATTCGCAGTTCCTCGCTCAGAATTCGTTGGTAGGAGTTCCTGTCATATAAACAAGTTCGAAAAATGTTATGTGACGATCCTTCGCGATCAGTTTATGAATTTTCATGTTCGGGAAGTCGACCGTCGTCCTGAAGGAGGTTGCTCTTCAAGCGACAAGTGACCATTCCGAAAAATTGGAAATCACTCGTAAATTTCCTTGTATGGTGTTTGAAGCATGACAACTGTTTTGACCGCCATTTCCCCAGAATAAAACAGAATTCCACGGGACCACACTGTTTCTTCGCTTCAGCAATCGCAAAATCGACGAACAGGGGCGAAACGCTACAATTGTTTCATACGAAGAACAGATTTATTTAAAGCTGCAAATATTGCAGCAAATACAGGTGTCCCGTATTCATCAGCCAAAACACATATGAGTTTTCCAAACATCCTAGGGGGTGAGGCTACACTCATGATGTATCGAAGAGAGTTCTATGAAAAGCAAAGTTAGATTTTAAGCAGACTTAAAATGTTTTCCAATGATGCACAGTTTTATAAAAGGTTTTTAAAAAGATTGTTAGCTTCACAGAAAAGATAAAACCATCCATAATAATGCAGGTGTAATTTCCAGAGATATGAGGAGAGATTTTATTCACACTGTGCATCATTGGAAAGCATTTTAAGTCTGCTTACAATCTAACTTTGCTTTTCATAGAACTCTCTTCGATACTTCATGGGTGTAGCCTCACCCCCTAGGATGTTTGGAAAACTCATATATGGTTTGGCTGATGAATACAGGACACTTGTATTTGCTGCAATATTTGCAGCTTTAAATAAATCTGTTCTTCGTATGAAACAATTGTACTGAACAACTAATCCATTCTTGTTGCTTTTTTCTTGTGTATATATATATATATTTGCATAATAGTGGTTTTGTCTCTAATTTAATATAATATATATATATATATATATATATATTATATATATGTATATATATGTATATATATATGTATGTATATAATAATTATATGAGGGAATATTATTCCTAACTTACAGGGAAAAATTCAGTTGAGAAATGCTAAATCAAATTTCACAAAATATAATATAATATAATGATATAATGCATACTGATTGTTAAAACGAATGGAAGACAGATAGTTTACTTGCGGAGAATTAGGGGCGAGAGCAAAGAAACGAAAACAAAGCTAGCAAAGCGACATACAATGTGGCTTAGATCGGTAGACAAAGACGAACAGTCAACCAAAATACGGCCTTGTTGCCAAGGAGACGAGAAGAGTGGGTCACGCTTAGAAAATGTCTTGTAGGATGGAGGACAGAGAGACAGAGAATTGCGACTGTTCAACTACGGGACTAGTGTAAGGAAGGAAGGAAAAGGGGAACTGGTCACAGGTCACGTAACAGCAGCAGGCAGAGGAGAAAGACAAGAGAGAGGAAGAGAGAGGAAAAGAGAAAGAAGGAAAGTGATGAAGACAAAGGAGAAAGACTAGGAATACAAGAGGGAGAGAGAGAATAGGAGAAAGTAAAATAGAAGTGAAAAGGTGATAGAAGGAAAAGGGGTAAGAATGAAGGCAAGAGAGAAAGAGAGAGAGAGAGAGAGAGAGAGAGAGAGAGGAAAGAGAGTCACATGGTTATATAAAAATCTTGTTAAAACAAATTCAGTATGTTCACTTTCAGTATTATGGAAGCAGTGCAGAAATAAATGGTCAACCGCTGATATAAATGTTTATATAATCTGCTCATGTGGGGCTGCAGAAATCTATCTGAAGTAGATATTACTGAAAATATTAGCGTGCATCAATCATAGTCAACTATATTTGGGGAAAGAAATTCCATGTTTTCTGCATAAGAAATTCCTGAAATTCTGGGAAATTGCATTGAATTGATTTCCCCGTTTTGAGAAGATAACATCCGGATGACATTTGTTATTTAAATATTTTGTATTTTCCTTATTTATTCTGGAAAATATGTGATCAGGTATCGCTTTGAATGCAGATGTCTAACTTTTCTCCCCAATATTATATCTTTCATCTATGTCTTAGTGAAAATTACACAGACTCTCATTTCCACACTAATGTATACGTTTGGCTTTGGCTCCCACAAAAATTAGTTTCCGAAACAAAATAGTTTCATCTGGATATTAGTCATCTCAGAAACATAGTAGATTGCAGTAGCCATATAGTACAATTGAGTGAGAGCGAACCGGTTACCTGAATTGGCGAAACAAACGTTTTAACGATACTCTTATGTATATCAAATTTGCATCACAGACGAAGGTTGAGAATTATAGTCAGAAATTGATGTAAAAGAGAATTCACATTCTTTGAATGAGTCGTTGCCGATCTTCGAACCCTTGCAGAGAACAACGCCAATGTTCTAGCTGAATGTTGAAAATGCTAGTTTTTAATACATATCAAGTGGTATAGTATTGCCTCTTATGAGATTTTTTAGTGATATTTAGGTAATTAATCGGCGTTGTATTATTTACGCTATTCTCTTGAGTATAATTCATGCCATTATATAGATACTTATCCATGCAAATATATATTAACAGCGTAGCATGAGCAGTACGATGCATTTTATGGATGCTTATCAACACAGCAACAATAAACGTAAACCTCAATAGCAGCATTTCATCGGAATTCTATTATATATTTGATGCCTACTATATATGTCTCAATCTCCTGTTCCATTGCATCTAATAATTTCACTATTGCCCCAATGATTAGAATTTCGATTTTAATATATAATATGAAATTATCAACTCTTATTTCATATCCATTCGTCTTAAATATTACAATAATTACTGAGATAATTTGTTTTCCTCGTGATATAATGTTTATCAAAATTTTATTCTCAATTCTGAAAGAATTTATCATTATAGAGATATGCGTTTGTTTATTTAGTGAATTCTTACTTTCTTTACACAGAAACTTCTTCCTATACTGACTCATTGATGCATCCATTTAGAGCAAAATTTGCTCGCCAATTCCATTATATTTTAAAACATTTATCATTGAATTACTTCTTTCTTTCCTTTGTTCTAACGTTATTTTGGTATTCTAGCTTTTCCAAACTTGGCCTTTCTACAAAACATCAGTCATATTTATACCTCATTTTATTTTTATTATGTGCACAGACGATTAAATGCTTTTAAATACAAACAAGCGGTGTCAAATATTATCATTGCAATCTTTATATACATACATACAGTTATACTGACAGACATACAGTGTTTGTATGTATGTGTAAGTTTGGTTTTGTATGTACTTATATTATGTGTGATGTGTTTGTATATATGTATTAGGCATAAATCCAAGAGCAACTGGTACTTCAATTTTGCATCATATTTTGGTTCTAGTATCAATCAAATTCACCACAGGTAGCTTAATGGGAAGACTGAACGGAAAGTTGCTCGATTAGCTATAACATCTATTTGATGGAATTAACGATGAAGTGACTGAGTATTCCACGGGTATTTCTACGCTTAATCTAATCCTTAAGTAGAATCTGCGTGGCTCTCTTTCATGAGTGAAGGCATTTTTAGTTACTGGTATAATCAATCCGAGGGATTTTTGCAGAGTCTCCGTCTCCGAATCGGAAAATTTTCTGTTTCTACCAACATGAATGAAAATGGTTATAAATGTTAAAGCCTCCATTATAAGTACTTTCCAGTATCATATTCTGAGATTTCAGTACAAAGTTTGCGAAAAACAAATTATTGCATACAAACACACATGTACATATGTACGGATGAGCTTAAGTTTGGACATCAACCCTATTCCCATATTTTGTTATCTTACTTGCGCATAAACCAACATCATACCACTCGCACCCTAGAACCAACCTTACTCTGAATGCAATATCTCCTTACGATGACGAGCAATGACTCTGAAACTAGTCTCAGAAACTTGCTCAAAGCAGTGTAGATCAAATTCCAATCTAAACAGCCAACGGTCTTTTCCTTTCCCCCTTCCCGTTTGCCACAATACATTCAAACAATAACTGACACATCCTGCACCTCCAGAAAGAGAGATATGCGACCATACATTTTTTATACCAGCCCCTCGGATGAACGCCAGAATTGTGTTTTTCAAAATTTCTTGTGTACAAATTGATTGGTAAAATAGGCTGAAATAGAACTGAAGCAAAATGTATTCTTTAAATAGTAATATACGCATCATCTGCCTTAGGGTTAGTGCGCGTGAGTGTGTGTTTGTGCGTGTGCATATGTGTGTGTGCATGTACGAACATAAATATAAACGACTCTGTTGCTCTACTCTTTATGCATGAAATAACACGCCCAAGACATATATATTTTTTTATTTTCTATTTCAAAATGAGACTGTGCATAAAATTTCTTTCGCTATAATAAAGCAGCACTTTCTATAATTTCATCTTCCAAATTATTGGATTTTGATATCCTGTCCCCCAACTTTGACAATTATGCCAGCAGTCTAACGACTGAAACAAATAAAATATTATATATATATATACATATATATATATATATATATATATATATATATATATATATATATATATAATATATATATATATATATATATATATATATATATATATACACGCGCACACACACACACACAAGTACGACTTAACATACACACGCACAAATATTTGAGGATGGGTATAAGGTTTTTGACTGCAATCATATTCCATACCTGTATATACTAAATGAAAGAATGTTTTATAGTATATCCACTGTTATGTGAGGTGTTTCATAAGCTTATTTAAGATTTAAAGGTGAGAGAAGACCTCATATCGCAACCCACTTATGTGTGTGTATCTGTACGTACGTGTGTGTGTGAGTGCGTGTGTGTATGGATATGTAATCTATCTCTTTGACTTTATGTAACTATGTTAGTGTGGGTGGAGTTATGTGTAATTCGTATTTAAACATGTGTGTAAGTGTAGACGAATGCAATGACTGTAATGATTATATCCTAGCTCTAGGATAAACATTGCAGTATTCGTCTATATAAATTGTATTCATAATGAGTCTTATTTGACTGGAGGAAGTAATTACAGAATGATTATCTATTAGTAATACCTGAATAATTACTTAACATTTCACTTTTGCTTTTACATAAGTGTTAGCTATATAAAGTACCTCCTTAATGCTTATATACGTAGTTTTCTAATACATCATCCATCGCAATTTTAACGAACACGAGGTAAAGGACACAGGTATACACATTTATCAAGCACGTGTGTGAAAATCACGTTCTTGTTAGTTGTCCCAAAATTATTTTGCTGATCAAATTTTACCTATTTGCTCTACTCACATTTCGTGTGTAAATAGGTATATCAATAGTGTGTTGTTGTTTTTAATATTCTTTCAATAATTTATACCGAGATGCAGGTCCTTCGGCTATTGGTTACGTTGCAGAACAGTTTGCTGAACAGTTTGTGGCTACGATTCCCTTATCCGGTGGTGCATGTTGCTCTTAAGCAAAATACATCATTCTTACATTACTCCAGTCAACTCAGCTGCAAATAAGTTTCAGCGATCGCTAGGGAATTTTACCCTTCGACGGAGCGATTTCTAATTAAGAGTGGTAGTGTTGCAATGTTAATCAATTAAACGACAAGCAAGGTAGGTATAGCTCCAGAATGAGGGGTAGTGGGGCTTATCAGAAATTCAAGGAGTAGTTAGGATTATGAGAGAACTAAGACGAAGTTTACACTGCTTGTACTGAAAATCGTTACCTTCTAAATCTCTCTGAGAGATTTATACAGTAGCATATTTCTATTTTCGAAATCAGTGAATGTATTTCACTTGAAATCTATATCTTTTCAAAGGCGAATAAGCATTGACAGCTTGCAAGTCATGCTACTCAAGATTGATGATAAGCAATGACTTTGAAACTAGTCTCTGAAAAGGTCGCAAGACCCAACGAAAATATGCTTCAACACACGAACTCACATAAAGAATCTTGCGAACTAAATCCACATGCTAAATATATATATATATATATATATATATATATATATATATATATATATATATATATAAGTAGATAAATGGTACAACAAGGTACCAATATTTACTGGAAAATAGCAATCGATATAAATACGACGCTATTGTATAGCTTCACTGCGTATATATAAGCAAAGGCGTGTGTGTGCAACAAACATGAAAAAAAAAATGTCTTACCTCTAGGGAAGAACATTCGATAAATGGACAACCTAGAATCGGATAATGCAGGACCGGTTTTTAATTCTTCAAATACATTTGACAACGTAAATTTGATTAGTCTTCATCAGCTGCATTTACATGGACAAAATTTCAAATGTTGCCACATCAATGCCAGTACACTCGACTGAACGCCAAAACGTTAACAGAACGAGAACAGTGAAGAAGTTTCAATGAAAATAATAATGCAATACAAATGTATTACTTTCCAGTAAAGGATAGCCCCATAAGGGTAAATTATACATATAAAAGTTGATAAATGGTACATACATACACACACACACACACACACATATATATATATATATGAGCACACACACACGCACACACACACACACACACACACACACACACACACACAACACACTGATAAAGAATTCGGTATTTAAATTCAAATGCATAGCAGAACTACGTTTTCACCTATTGTCTATGTGTGTGTGTGTGTGTGTGTGTGTGTGTGTATGTGTGTGTTTGTGTGGCTGTGTAGAATGTTAAATTCCTATAAGCTGTAACATAACGTGCATGGACACTGACATATCCATGCGATTACAATATACATAATCATATTAATGTTTAACGGTTTTCACTCATAATAAATAAGAGCAAGAAATTATTTCTGCAGTTTTACGTTACTTTAGAAATCGTAAAAAATTGTAATTCATACCTATCTTTTATATTCTCTATTATAACTAAAAATCAAAAATTTTCTACGGCTTTTCAATATGAAAGCAGGTTGCATGTTAGAGAACATACATACTTGTTATTTTGTAATACCAATATGTTGTCCCACACATTTATTTCGGTGCTTTGCTGGGGTTCATTTAGCTACGTATTCTATCTAAAAGCTTGATATCTATGGTTGCGTGCATTTTCGATATTTTGACTAATTAGATCCCATTTGAAAGAAAAGCATGCTGTATTTTGAAATATATTTTGTTGCTTTTGAGCTAAAAACTACGTGTAATGTACAGCTATAGTAAATGTAATATGAACCCAGAAAGAAATTAATTTTAATGGCAACATAGATATTCTCGATGTAGATAAAATAGAGTTATTGATTGGGCACGAGAAATATTACCAAAACTGAGTTATTACAAGTCTTTTATAAGCAAATAGCAGATAATAAATCATAGAAATTTTTGCTGAAAGACTGAACAGTGAATTTAAACTAAAACTTATTTTCTGAGGACGAAGAAAGAGACGGCTGTACATAAACTACTTTTGTAAAACATGCCATATTTACTACTAAATAATATGTCAACGATTAACATTCCAAAAGATTTGGATTGTATTCCTGATTATGTCTGTGTAATTGATATACTATTTGATAGACTTCATGAATATATATATATATATATATATATATATATATATATATATATATATATATATATATATATGTGCTTAGTTTATGCAAATCAGTGTCAAGTGCGCTATCACATTTTCGAATAATCTTATGCATAAGCTATTTTAAAACGGTGTGCCTTGACTTCTGTTGCAGAAACATGCAACACAAAGATAGACTCTTTTACTTGTTTCAGTCATTTGACTGCGGCCATACTGGAGCGCCGCCTTCAGTCGAGCGAATCGACCCCAGGACTTATTCATTGGAAGCCTACTACTTATTATATCGGTATGTTTTGCCGAACCACTAATTAACGTGGACATACTCACACCAGCATCGGCTGTCAACCATGTGGTTGGTAAGCAAGCTACTTACCACACAGCCACTCCTACGCCTATGCACAATTCGAGATTAAAAGTCAACTCGTAACACAAAAACTTAGGCACCACTTTGCACTTGAGATCTATGGCCATGCACACAAACACACATATATTTCTGTGCATACATCGAAGCACACTTTTCTGTATAAGTTAAGAGAAAATACATTCGAAACTAATGATTCTCTCCGTCGATCCTGAGAGCTTCTTGATGAGAGTGGCAATTATATGCATAAAATTCTTCGAAAGAATATATCTACGTATACATGCTTATAAAGATACCAACAATCATGCAGAAAGCGGCACATACACATAAATACATACATACACACGAATGTACACACAGAAATTATGTTGGCCGCACCATATATTTCATGAACTGAACTATTTCATGTAACGAACCGACAATTTTCACAAGCCATGATGTGGAGAGTGTCCGCATATAAGAATATTAAATATCTATTTTGAATAGTTTCATGTATATTTAGAGAATTCTCGGGAAAATATAATGGCGATTTCCGTCTAGGATGTGGTTATTTATTTGAAACTTAAACACACCGAAACGGGACATTAGTTTTCATAAACTTTCAAGGGAGCATTAATACGTTAAGTATTTCCAATTGTAGAAGAGTTCACGTTTTATTTAATTAATCAATAAATTCATTCATGTACCACGTTGCTACTCAATGTACTGTTGTGCAAATTAGAGTCGGCATACCAGCTGATCCCTCGTTTATATTTGATACAAATATTTATAATCTATGAACTTCTGCAAACACAGTGAATAACGTAAATGCCTACTGACTGGCATGGAGTCATTCACAGTCTAGCTGCTCCAGCCTCTGGCCCACCATGTGCAGTCCATCTGACATTTCTGCCACCAATTTAATGGGGTCCGCTCTGTAGATCTGGTTGGGCTTGTGAAAATTTAACATATGATTTTCTGTTGCAACCTCCTCTTCTTACTCTTGTTTTATTGAACCCCAAATCGGCATAATACTAAATCATAATGCTCATAACGCCGTGTTTCATTCTTGAAGTATCGGCCCTATGGTATTCCTTTCCTACTTAAACATTTCCGCAGATATTGACTAAAAAATTTCAAATGGAAAATTAATGTCATCAATCTCATTGGTCAAGGAGCGTCTGCAAAGAAATGAACACTTCTCTTCCCTACCCACTGCGACAGAACCAGCTAATATTATGTATAATGTTACATAAAATACCATGCGCTATTTGCTTATACACTGTCTTTTCTGATTACAAATTTAACCTTTCGTCCATTAGTTGTTTATACATAACTTGCAATCAAGAGCAGAGGGTTGGTGGTATATAGAGTTGGTTGGGATGCCTTGTAACACCTGTTTCAGCGTTGTGGGTTATGAGCGTCCTCATGAGAGACGGCAGAGACTCTTTCATATCCTTCAATTCAATCAAAGGATAGAAGTATATCACACATGAATATACACACGCATACACCACACATACACAAACGTATATACATATATATACGTACAAATATACATTCATACGCCCACACAAACACCTACATACAAGCAAGTGAATGTACGCATATTATGATATTATACGTAAAGCAATTGGAGGTCGTCGTCTACTAATATGAGTGATATGACCATGCCACGAATATTGCTCGAAGGAAAAGCAGACTGATACAGACTGAGACTTCTGTCATCACAACTAAATTATAAAGTCAAATGTTAGAATGAATAAGAGATAAATGGCCAACACGCTATTTTGCCAAACCAATCTCCCATTCACTTACTCTGAAGTACACAAACACAAACACACAAACACACACAAACACACATACACGCACACTTCCTCTCTGCTTCTCTTTCTGTCATTCTTTCGCTATATGTATATGTATATATATATATATATATATATATATATATATATATATATATATATATAATATATATATATATATGTGTGTGTGTGTGTGTGTGTGTGTGTGTACATGTACAGACGTTAGAATCTCTCAGTTGATGTTTACGGTTTCTATTTTAAACGCGTATGCGTGTGTGTATCCGTGTGCGCCGCACTAATTAAAGCTCTCATAAATTGCATGTTCATATGTTCATTAACACACACACACACACACACATATATATATATATATATATATATAGATAGATAGATAGATAGATAGATAGATAGATAGATAGATAGATAGATAGATAGATAGATAGATAGATAGATAGATAGATAGATAGATAGATAGATAGATAGATAGATAGATAGATAGATAGATAGATAGATAGATAGAAATGCAGAAGACATCACCTCATGCTTTATATACTTACATAATAAAATGTGATGTAAAATATTATTGTAATTACTTTGCTGGTTCCCATTCAATAGTCATTATTTTCACGAAAACATGACGACTTGTTTAAGAAAAGCTGTATATGACATAGTGCAATACATTACACAAACTGCCGATGCAACCTGCCATTTTCACACAAACAGGAAAACAATTAGCATTTCTACTGCTTTGCAGTCAGCTTATATTCGTTGGGAAATGCCATTTCACAAACCCCTCTTTATACCCAAATAGTTTCAAACTTAACACCTTAAGTTCAAATGCCCCGTAGCTCTTTTGTATAGTTCAATACTGAATCAAAATAGAATATCATTCACTTCAGTAATAACTGTGTGGTTTTCTCTGGTGGAAATAAATAACAAATAAACGAAAATGGAAGTAAATTATTGTTTTGCTTCACCTTGCACGACTTAAACACTTCGTATTCGTTTGTTGTTTGTCGTGATAACTATTGGCACGACTTTAAAAATATTCAATCACTACCAATTTGCTTTACTTCCTGCTATCGTGCATTCTGCGGAATATTTTTGGTTACATTATATACTTAAGAAAGAACGGTTCTGAAATAGTGCAAATATTTACTCTATAACTATTTAAATTTTGTTGCTTTCAAAAATTCAGGTAACTAGGAAATCTTAACAACTGTGTTCACGCCAACCTGTACACATATGTAAATACTTAACTACTTATACAATTGCATCCACAGCACAACACCTACACACACATACCTTTGCTTGTTTTCAATAGCGAGGAATTAAAAGTTACGCTTAAATTTCTTTTGCTTTTTTTGTCACAAGTATTGTTTAACCGACTGTGCTTAACACTAACAGCAGACACATTTAAACAGCTAGCGACAATCATCTATAACCTGTGCAGTTATATAGACTTTATGATACATCAAGAATCTCGAAATTTGTCATTCTCAGATTTCTACAGGTGTCAACCACAAAATTTTAAGAGATGAAACCAAATAGTGCTGTCATGTTCTGTAGCAGATAGGATTTATTCCATCGAAGATTTTCTTTATAATAATATTGCCTTACCAGGCGATATAGAGTATCTTCCATGGGCGCACTTGATGGTTTGTCCCTGATTATTTTGTTATGACTTCTATTTCCCTGCCAGGCATAATTACTGGTAGGGCAACTTCATTATACTGCCAGATTTTAATTTCAGTACATACGCTTGCTGTTGTCAGGATTTGGCTCATAAATTAAGATAAGGCCTCTACCTTGTGAGTTCAAATGTTTAAGTCACTACTGATTGTACTACTCAGTAAAAGAAACTATCAACATCTACCACAATTTACTGTCTTATAAAAATAGGAGATTGCGTTGTGGCAATTCTATATAATTAATATTGCTCACTTACCCCCAAACTACATTCCAGAATCCTTGTTAAATGTCCTTATTCTCTAATTCATAGGATCCAAAACTGTTTCGTTTTTATGTATAACATGAACTCATCGATATATAATAGATGCTATATATATATTCCCTCCATACATTCAAGGCGCATAAGCGGGTCCAGACTTTTCAGTATGCTGCTCGAGGCTTACTAGATATAGTTGTTTTGGTTGTTGTTGTTGTTTTTATTATCATTACTATTTATATTATCTTTAATAATTTAAAAGGATTGACGTAACTCTTCACAAAGATAAATAGACAATAGAAAGAGAGCTGCCTCTATCGAGTTCAAAACGAAAAGCGATAAGAATTCAAAATTATACAAAAATATGAACGAGAACAACCAGCGTCCAGATGTTGATGGAATGACATCATCAGTCTTCAAAGCTGAATTTTACAACTGGCAAAGAGAAAAAGAAAGAAAAAAAGTAAAAATGAAAAAGCAAAGAAAAGGAAAGGAAGGAAAATTTAATCAAACAGTTTATGTCAATTAGATGAAATTCTCCTGTCTTTTTATTCATTTCTCCAGGGCGTGACGTTAATAACCCGCAAATGTATTTCTCCTCAAACATTTTGGGTACTACAAGTGTACCAGATTCAGAATATTTTCTGAGAATATACACTTTCGAGTCTTTTTCCAAATTGAAGCCGTTTGATTCAAAATCTTCGGCAAGTTTTGTCGACGTACTGTTATTATGCCTGGCGTCATATCTGTGCCCATTGAATTTTTTGTTTAATTGTTCTGTTGTACAACCAACATAAATCAAGTTGTGCTTCGTGCATTCTGCTGCGTACACCAAATGGGAATTTCTACATGCCCCAGCTTCTGTATAAATCATAGCACTTCTGTAATGATTCCTGATGGAATTCACTTGACACGTATTATTGCAAAATGAACGGGGCTTACCTCTCTTGCGGCTGGGTTTTTTTTTACATGGTACAGCGTGCAGATACTCTAATACTAGTTTTCTTGGAGTCAGAAGTAGAGGTTAATAGCTCTCATATTTTTTCTGTTTAAAGGCTACAATAGGCGGCTGAGGAAATATTTCTTTGAAATGAGGATATTTTCCTGCATTATACTGGTAACTTTCATGCAACACTTTTGAAATGCCAGCGAAATTTTGATGCCAGTTAGTCACTAAATAAATTCTGACACATATTGTACTGTTTCCTAAAATTATGCGTGAAAGTTGCTATTTCCTTTAATTGTGATCACTGTAATTGGCATAATGGAGTACAAAAGCATTTACATGTCACCCATAATCCCCTATATCAGTAGAAATCCGTTCCGTTTTATCCTCAAGAATCGGGATTTCGGATTTGACCAAATTATAGGGTTGTATGATCAAAGCGGAGGTGGAGGTAAATGTGGGGTCAGGGGAGCTTGCGAAATAACTCTGTCACTATTCTTCCTCTGGAAAACTTAACATTTGTGTAAGAAAATTCAACGCTAGATTTTGAAAAACTTGACGTAAATTATATGTTAGACTTAAAGCCATAGATTTTAGCGCAACAGCCACAGAAATACAAGAAGTAAATTGAACAATATTGTAATTCTTCCTAAACAAAAAAAATCATCACGGAATCGTAACCAGAGTATTGGTTCATGACCATGTAGTGATTATATTTTATTAAGTAACTGTGTCTCTAATTTCGTCATGAAGACATTAACGAAATTGACTACCATGGGGATACACATGGCACAACCCCTCATCTGATGGTAACATTTTTGTCCAAACTTCATTGTGTTACTTCGTACCACAAGCCTCAATAACCTACTGAGAAAATTTGGTAGCATACTTTGTTTGACCGTTTTCCGAAGGCATTCATGCATATTTCTACCCTTTCATCGTGATCCTTATTAGGTTATAAGGAAGAAACAGGCATGGTTACCAAAAATAGTTTCCGACATGGCTTCGGTACTTAAAAAAGTTGTTGATTTTAGACACAAAATCAAAGGTATCTCAGGAAGTAGAAAGACAGGCTAAATTAGAAAGACTCCTAAATTTTGGTTGTACAACATTCATATCCACTGCATTGGAGGAAATCGTTAGACCCTTTGGCGTATTTTGGGAGAGACCATAAAATACAGAGACAGGAACAAACTTATTGTTTTCGAGACAAAATCATAAATGTGCTTGCATTTTTCCCTGATCAAATAAAAGCTTCTCTGGAGCGTTTCCAGTGACTAGTTCAAATGCGTACGCCAGGTCAAAAAGACCACAATCATGTGCGCCAACTTGGGATTACTAATATGAACTTGTTGAATTGTGAGAATTATGTTTATGGTGGCTACAGCATTGTTATTTGTGCTGTTCTTGTGGTACTGGTAAGTTCAAACTGTCATAAATATAAACATCTCCGAAAAAATAGGTCGACAAAAGAAAATTACTGTACTTGGTATGATGAATGAACAGTATGCGATGTGGACAGTATGTTAGAAATTCAGTGCGAGAAAAAAATCGTTGGTTGTAATGGAATTTCAGGAAACATTTCCGCTAACATTTTAAACTCAGTATCAATAAGTTTGTTGCATAACATTTGTCCCGAAAGTAAAAACGATTACGCCTCATATTTCAGAGCAAATGTGCTCAACCAAAATACTCCCTTTCCCACTGGCTCTGAATAAATAGAAAATCAGCTTTTTCATCTTCTTTTCCTTTTTTGCCTCCAGGGCCGAAATTTCCTCAAACAATTACACAAATAGTTTAAACTATTTTTAGAAGAAAATACCTGTTGAAGGACATTCATAATATCTTTAATGTCTGCACCAAGCCATACTAATTTTGAAAGATAGTATTCAATAATAACTTCCATTATGTGAAATGAATTGCTCTCACCAATCAGTTTAAACATTTGAAGCAATGAATCGTCAGGCTGTGATGCACACATTGGTATATTTGATATAAGACCGTCCGGTATAACTTTTTCTAGTTTGCACGTTTCCAGAAATGATAAATGGCTTTTGATATTAGCATGAAAACGATTCATCTTTTTTAAGTGATAGAAATATCGATTTCTCATTTTCTGATTCGTATTTGAATGGTACAAAATCCATTGTCCCAGGATTTAGCTCAACACGTGGTCTAGCGAAAGTAACAGGGCTGACAAACCAACTGTAAGTAGAAATAAAACGCAAAAGCTCTAATTCACATTACGATTTTCCTTAGAAACACGACTGTTTTCGTAACTTCCAGAATTTCTAAATTTTCCAATTATTATTCTGGGTAACATAACATTAGTCATCTCAGTCTTCTTGATTTTGATATTTTAAAAGGATTGACATAACTTTTCGCAAAGGTAGATAGAGAATATGAAGAATGCGATGCGATTGCAACACATATTTGATTGGCTGAACGATATTTCAACAGAAAGCCTGTCTTTATCAAAATATCGTTCAACCAATAAAATATCTATTGCAATCACATCGCGCTTTTCATATTGTCTATTGTTTTTATTATTATTATTAAGAGGGCAGAATAGTTACCGTGCCAGGCACAATGCTTGGCATCATTTCGTCCTTCTCTGCGTTCTGAGTTCAAATTACACCCAGGTCGACTTTGCCTTTCATCATTTTCGAGGTCGATAAAATAAGTACCAGTTGAGCAATGCAGTTGATGTAATTGTCTTAGCACCTTCCCCTGAAATTGTTGGACTTGATCGAAAAATTTGTAACCATTATTATTATTATTATTAAGGTGGAGAGCTAGCAGAATGTCTTGCAGCATTTCGTCCATTTTTAAGTTATGGTTTCAAATTTCTCCGAAGTTGACTTTTGAAGTCAATAAAAAAATTACTAACTGTGCACTGTGCTCTTATAACTCAACAATTAACCTATTCCCAAATTTCGGGCCTTGCTCCTCTTGTTCGAAGGATAATCCTCGACATTGTCGTCGTTGTCGTCATCAATATCCTTATCATCAGCATGTAGGTGACCAATCAAGTACTATGTTTATATAGGTGGATTATGACGGCAATTTAATCACGCGTAATATGTTACGTATTGTACATAAAAGCGCCAGAAATCACTTCATAACCAATCAGTGAAATGCAATTATCTTATGAGTAAATGAATTCTTGAACTATTATGAAATATGCATAATCGAATACGTATAAGCAAAGTATTGCTATAATCGACCTCTAAAGATATTATGTTTGATCATCTGCAAGTGTTGAAACAATTGTAAGCCATGAAATAAACGTAATATCACAAAATTCATTATGCAGTTATTAAATATGTATGTATGTTTATATATATATATATATAATATATATATATATATATAATATATATATATATATATATACATATACATATATGTGTGTATATATATACATTTAGGTATATATATATGTATATATATACACACGCACACATATATTTATATGTATATATATGGATATATATATACATATATATGCATATGCACGTACATATATTTGTGTATATATATATGCATATACATATGCATATATATGTTTATATGTCTATGTGTATACATGTATATATATATATATATTATATATATATATATGTGCGTATATATACATACATATATATGTACACAAACACACACACACACACCTATATATATATATATATATATATATATATATATATATATACAATAGCTGTGTGTATTTGCGTATGTGATTATATACGAATTTGTTAAACAAAATCTACTACTACTACAAGAGATCAGCATGTGAATATAAAAGTTACATTGACTGCATTTTAATCTAAATAGCAATTTCTTCCGTTATTGTGTACTCATTACAAGGCTTATAACAAATATACGTATGTGTATGTATCTGTCGGATAATTTCGTGTAATCGGATATATTTTATAATAATATTTATTTTGCTTTCTCTTATTTCAGCCTACAGGCTGTAATAATAAGCCATTTAATTTTCCTTTAGTTTAAGGAATGTTTAGACTTTGCATCCTTCTACATGAGAGTGAATATGTGATATTCATCATAACATATACATACCTATATTTATGATTTATATACAGCATTTATGATATATCTGTAAAATAATTAAATGCATAAATCTCTCTCTCACTTTATATATATATATATATATATATATGTGTATGTATGTATGTATGTATGTATGTATGTATGTATGTATGTATGTATGTATGTATGTATGTAAGTATGTATTATATGTATGTATGTGTGTGTGTGTATTTTGCATATGAGTGTGTGTGTGTGTACGTGCGTGCGTAGGAACAGACAGTGTGTGAACGACACGGATAGATGCAGGAATTGAACCAAATTGGTATTAGAAAAACTTATATATATATATATATACATATATATATATATATATATATTATATATATATATATTATATATATATATATATATATATATACATATATATATATATATATATATAATATATATATATATATATATATATATATATATATATATATACATATGTACATATATATACATATATATACGTATATAGCTATCTATCCATCTGTCTATCTATATGTATATATATATATATATATATATATATATATATATAAGTTTTACATCCGAAAATTATTATGACTCTATGACATATTTGTTTGGAGACAAATTCCAGGTTTTAGAAATGTCTAAATCATTTTCATAGATTGTTTTACAACTCCTTGGAATTTTGTTATTCGTTTTTCATTTTTGTTTTCTGTGTGAAAGTTACCTTATTCAAAGTCTTGTTTTAATAAGATCTTAATGTGTCGAAATTATCCACTCCTCCCAATCAGACGTGCTAAAACGTTTACTAGGCTTTCTGTTTTCCTATTTTGTCTCGCAGAATTATATTAAGAAATTAATTAAAATTGTAACTTTTATCTTCAATGCAACACTCCCTTTATTTTGTCAACTAAATGCATGCGACTTTCTATCGTAAGTTATTTTCTCTTAGTTCATTTTAATTATTTGCTTGCAATTTGTCCTTGATCTGTTAGCATATGTTACATTAACAGTAACTGACTGGGCGAGAGTTATATCAATGTTACGTTCATAAGAATCATTTCGACACAAATTAGGTATTTCTTATTCTTCTTTGTCTCCTCATCAACCACCAAATGATTAATTTATTTTCCAGGGACCATTTTCACCTACACTTTTTAAATGTTAATCTTTTCTCAAGTAGTTGCTACAAAGATTGTTTAATTTCTTTGCATGAGATGGCAGTATTAAGAGATAAAATAGTTATCTTGTGTATGACATTTAGTACAGTTCTCCTTTATTCTCTCTCTCTCTCTATCTCTCCCTATATGTATATGTATATATATATATATTATATATATATATATATAACGATAGATAGACAGGTGAGATTTACAGAAACATTTGTATGTTTGTGTGTGTGCGTGTGTGTAATGTACTGTTGCGTGATAAAAAACTGATGAACAAAAGATTACCGTCTGGAGAGAGATAAATATTAGCTATTTAAAGTACACAATTCATGTTTTTAAATGCTACTAATGGTTTCATATGTTCAGAAACATCTCAAGCATATTCATCAGGCACAAACCACATATTATAATGAACGAAAAAAAATGAACTAAAGAAGAAACGCGAAAATGCTGAGAAGGCAACACTTAGAAAACGCAGAAGATTAAAAAACGGAAAACGGAAAACGTAAAAGTAAAAGCTAAAATATAAAAATTAAAATAGATAAAAAACTTAAACTCCTTCGACCGTAAATTATAAGGCTGGAAAGGTATCAAGGAGTTAATCAGGTATAGTTAGAATTCTACAATTCTTCGAAATATATTTCCACATATGTTTGCAACCACTGAAAATATAAGTAACTCAGTAAGAGTTAGATATCTCAGATCTGAAAAGGGTCTGAGCTCTTTCATCTAAAAATAATCTACATTTATTTCAACCATTAACATAAGGTGTGTATTTCTCAATTATTTTCCAATTAATCACATGAGGTGTTTCGTTAGCTTATACATATATGCTTATATTTACATACACACAGACACACGCACACACATACATATGCATGCGTGTACGTTTTTCATGTGCTCGTGCTTACGAAAGTCTAAAGTTCACTTCTCTGTTTATATTCGATATAATTTCGTGCTAAAATATATACCAGATTCAAGTTATACTGGAATCGGTATGATCGATTATAGCCATTAAAGGCTGAGTCCCAGTTTAGCAAGATATCCAGAGAGTAAATTATGTTAGGGAAAAGAATACATGTATTGTATTTTAATTATTGCGTTACTTTATTTTCATTTTTGTTTCATTCGTGTTCTCATTTCCATATACAAACTGATTCTTTTCCGCTGGAAATTTATGTTCTTTGTGTTACATTCATCATATTTGGTTCTTGGTTTCCAAAATACAAACACTGTCACTGAAGTTTGAAATATATAACAAAGTAATAATTAATACTAATATATGTTACATTTTATGCTTTTCATAATTCATCAGAAAGTATTTCAGGTATTCTGGTGTACATAAGTCTTGATCCATGCATGAGTTTTTGCATGTATATATAAATATATCCAAGTCTTGTGTGTCTGTGAAGCTGAACATTCGAACGGCAAGTTTTATTTCTCGGCGACAAAATGTATATATATATATATATATATACATATATATATATATATATATATATATATATTATATATATATATATATATATATATATTATATATATATATATATATATATGTGTATATATATATGTATGTATATATATATATATATATATATATATATATATATATATATATATATATATTATATATATGTATGTATATATATATATATATATATATATATATATATATATATATATAATATATATATATATATAATATTATTAGAGACAAAACCACTATTTTGCAAAACAAACAAGGAAAGACTTAATCAATACATAAAATTTTAATAAAAAGTCAAAAAAACCGCCACTACAAATGTTTCTTGTCCTGATCGACAATCTTTAGGTGGACTTCCAATTTTCACTGACTTGAAAACTGGAAGTCCACCTGAAGATTGTCGATCAGGACAAGAAACAATTGTAGTGGCGGTTTTTTTGACTTTTTATTAAAATTTTATGTATTGATTAAGTCTTTCCTTGTTTGTTTTGCAAAATAGTGGTTTTGTCTCTAATAATATTATATAATATTTTACTATAAAATTAGATTTAATCCTAAATCTGATTTTTTCCCTGTAAATTTGGATTTATTCCCTAATATTTATTATATATATATATATATATATATATATATACATACATGTGTGTATTTGCATTTATGTGTATGTGTCCTTACTACAACCAATATCTAGTTACGAATGTGTGTCTTACAGTCCGTTGGAGTGCCAGAATGAGTTCGCATGAACACTTGATTAATCGACTCCTACAACACTAACTTTGAACATAAATTATTACAGTCGACGTCTCCATTTTGCATATAATACTCTAACATGTAAGCATGTACACACACAAATCCATATACGCACTGATACATACACGCACACACACAAACACACACAAATCCACCCATGCACACAGAATGTTCATAGGTACCTCATGTAGTTGAATATGTAAGTTGCTTTTGTTTTTGTCTTTTTTTCTGTTTTTGCTAAATTCAAACTACTTAGCTTTAGTGAAGAGAAATAGAGAATGAATAATTCATAAATTTCGTTCTGCTAAAAGTAAATTGACAATAATATTGCAATTGTAAAATTATATACACTACAGTATGTATACACTCCAAACACAGACTATTATTTATACACCTTTGTAGCGTATCGTTCTTCATCTTAGCAGTAGTAAAAGCAAAAATAAATTGAATAATTAACAGATTCACTGCTTCCGCCAACCTAGATTTAATAGACAATCTTTGGGTGATATAAGAAATGTTTCTGAAATCAGATTTAAGCTATAGCGTCTATACCATATACCTACCACAAATTAGATTGTGTTCTTGTTTATATATTTTCCTAAATTACATATTTATGAAGTAAAGTGTCTGGATATTTGGTGAAGGAAATATATAGACCATTATAATTCATTTGTTTTATGTGATTTCCTTTATTTAATCGAATTAGTAAAGTTTATGCTGTTTAATCTGACTTTGCCAGCATCTATCGAAGTAAACAGATTAAGATATTAAAAGATTTGCTTTATTTATTCACAAAGTTTCTATTGATTTTATATTTCTTTAAAAACAATGATTATGTGTACGCTTTTCCTTTTGATATACAGTTTTCACATATTTTTTTCAGTATTACGTTTTCACTTGGTTAATTTTATATCGTGTATTTTGATGTACTTTCTTCTGAAATTGATAGATACAGTTTACCTTATTTTAAGAAATAATCGTGATCGACCTTCAAATGGAAACCTCACTCTTAATTTAATAAGGTATTACATATATTTCGGAGATGTTTACAAAGTACACTTGATATTCCCAGGTGAGAGCACTAGTTACACAGGAGTAAATTCGGTCAATATTAGTACATTATAACGTACCACTACATTGGCGTTTGAAGTAACATGCTGTAAAACTATTGCAATACATTTCTTCTCACAAATGCAAAAGCTCTAATATCGATTATTTTTACAATATAATATGTAGATTGACCAATACAGTCCGATATCAACAGCAAATCAATGCTTACATACTCAAATAGAACCACACTCTTCTTGAATAATTAGATCTGTCATTCAGAAGAAATTTGAAATTCAAGCTATTTCTAGTTGCCCTAAGCCGGATGTCTCTAGAGTAATTCATTATTCTTTGTTATCTGAGAAAAGTAGTATTCTCGTTGGTGACGAATCATGTAGCCTTGTGTCACAAAGTGAACTTTCAAGAAAACACAGAGAACATTGTCAACGAACTGATAAGTTATGAAATCATTAATGATTCAAAGCGCTAAGCATATTAATTCATTTCATATCTAGTAAGTGACGTTGTTTAACAATATTAGTATTATATTTATTAAACAGTTCAATAGGAAATAGCATTTAATGCTTATGAAGTTAAATAGTAATGAAATGTTATACCAACGTAATTGCTATTGGTGTAATAATCAACGTTTCAACAGATAGACTGGAATAAATAGCTCAGGTAAATTTATGCTTTTCGATCATAAATTATCTATCACATTGACTTGCATTAAAATTTGTTTCGCTCAATTAAATATGCACCAGACTTTTATTGACAGCATAATCATCCATGAAGAATAGAAAAAATTATATTCACAATATTTAAGTTTTTCTCTGTTACAATTTACTTAAAACTGTTACAATGCATATTTTTCTTAAGTACACAGTCCTTTGAATTTAAAATAAGTGATATATTTCAATTCAATACACACTTTTTACTATACGCCATTATTTTCATAAGTCAATGGTAAATCGAGTCTCTTAAAATCATAACTGTACATAGTTCGTGAAACCAACCTGTAAATAAATAAGTGTTGTCTTTAGACTTTGAATTCTATTTTTATCAATAAATCTGATAGTTTTTATTTATATTATTTTAGGCCTACATTTAGTTATAAAAACATGAGAACCTCAAAGAAATTAAATTTTCCCTACCAACTGACATTTTTATTAGAAAAATGCATTATAATTTACTGGGTTGACGTGATTTTACTGTTATCGAAATTTTCCTGATAATAGTAACACACTATTTGAACCTATGATATTCCATTTATTAAACACTGCTCTTTATACACTAATATACCAACCCAGCTGATATTCTAATTACTAAATGACACTGTTTATTTCAGTCTAAATAATGCAATAACTTTCTGGTCCACTCATATAGATGATTATATCTGAGTTAATATAAGGCGGCGAGCTGGTAGAAACGTTAGCATTCCGGGCGAAATGCGTAGCCGTATTTCGTCTCTTGTTACATTCCGAGTTCAAATTCCGCAGAAGTCGACTTAGCCTTTCATCCTTTTGGGGTCGATAAATTAAGTACCAGTCATGCACTGGGGTCGATGTAATCGACTTAAACCCTTTGTCTGTCCTTGTTTGTCCCCTCTGTGTTTAGCCCCTTGTGGGTAGTAAAGAAATATATATCTGAGTTAATATAGGATTATATATATGTTATATGTGTGAGTTAATAAATGATATTATATATATATATATACGTTTAAATATTTGTTGTGCAAGATTTTTTATGTGAAATCGTGTGTTGAAACAGATATTGTTATATTTCGGAATGGTCATATTGCCAGTTTAGCCAATAAAAAATAAATATCACTGAAGCAAAATAACACCAAATATATAGTGCGTGTGTTTTTATTGGCTAAACTGGCAATATGACCATTCCGAAATATAACAATATATATATATATATATATATATATATATATATATATATATATATATATATGAATATTTTAAGTTCCAAATGATATTCAGTACCCACTCTGCTCTATTTTTTTTTTATCATTACAGATTGCTTTCACGTTTAATATTTTCTTCGTTTTTCATTTCCATTTTTCTTAAACTTTATTCTTACTTTTCTTCGATAATCCTTCCCTAGTCTGTTATTTTCTCCTGCTTTTTTTAAATATTTTCTACTCTGAGCTTTCCATTTATGTTAATTAGTTGTCGTTGAATAATTTAGCTTGAGTGATTATGCTAACTTACGATGACAAGTCTCTCTTTGGAACTGCAAAACTAACCCGCATACTGCTAAATGATGAAGAAAAGCTCACGTCATTTGTACAGCTGTAAAATTGAAATATGTTAACATCTTTTATTCTGACTGGGAATTACAGATTGCTGAGAAATATATCACATCACCAAATGCCAATACCTTGTGTTTCTATGAAAGTTAATAACATCTTGATTGTAAGAGGATTCACTTTTCATAAGTGTCAGAACCTCTTTACGTAATCTTCTTAAAATATGAGGTGTATTTCAGAATAAAATGCGATTTATATAAATGTAACTTTCCAAATACATGACAAAATTTTTGACATATTGCAGAAACTTTTCGGTGGAAAGACACAGCATTGCTTTCATCACATAGATAGGCTTTAGATTTTTTTTTTCTGTCATAGTACTAAATATAAAGATAATAAAATCAACTCAGTGTAAACGGTTACCAACATTTATACTGATCAAGTATTTCAAGTGTCACCTGAAATCAGTAACATATAAATAATGTTATTAATCTGGAATTCAACGAAATTAACCGATAGAAGAAGTCATTACACGCATAAAAGTATTTGAAAAAGTAATCGTGATAAAAGTATGTCTAAGAGCTTTCACTGTTGCCAGCTTTGGAGGAAAACTTTTTTGTATAACTGCTCCAACACAACAAAGGAAAAGAAGCTAACAACCACGGAGAAAACTTCACCGATATCCTATTTAAAGTTAGAGAGAGTAATTAAAGATATTACTATTTATATCTGATTATAAATAATGAAACCTAACATAGTATATTGTAGTAACAATTTACATGGAATATCAAGGTGAGAAAGATTAAGCAAATATAACAAAATAATACAACTTAATATGATACATTCATTTCATTGAACTATTACCAGTATATGTATACAGATCTAATACTTCTTGAAAGGAAAATACTTTTTAAAGATCCAGCTATCTATTAAAACTAGTATATTCTATGCGCTTTACAATGTTATAGACTAGCGTAGTATAACGTTTTCCGTTTATGATTTTGCTTCGGGAATCTAGATTAAATATTAATTCATCTCAAGTATGCATTATCCGAAATATTATATTTGTAATAGAACTACGCAAGCAACACCCACTGCGCATCACGACATCGGTTCCATTATGACCAGAAGAACTGCTAAAATATGCGAAATTTCCAATCTTATAGTAATTACACACACAGTCATAGTTATATACATGAATACTTATCTGTATGTATTTATGTATGCATGTATGTACGTACGTACGTATGTATGTATGTATGTATGTATGTATGTACGTACGTACGTATGTATGTATGTATGCATGTATGTATGTATGTGTGTGTGTGTTTGTGTGCGTGTGTGTATAATGATCTCAGATATTATAAACAGTGAGCTGAGACAGAAACGAGAAGCTGGCCCACTCATACAGATATAGAAATGGATATGTATCTATGTATGCTTTGTGTGTATATGTGTGCCCGGGCGCGTGTATGTGTAAGTGCTTGATAGTGGGCACATGAATGCTGGTCGATTATAGCTCAGATATAAGGGAAAACTGTAGAGTAACATCTCAGTCGTCAATATAGCTCACAACAGGAGCGAACAGAACGGAAATCAGATCATCATGTCAAAATCGTATAAAAGCCTTTGTTTCAACAAGCTTTAACAGGCTAAGTGGTGAAAGGCGGAGGAGAAAAGCGATTGTAAATAAACCACCTACACTGACCCATAATCTACATACTTGCAACACAAACGAGCTTCTTTTCAAATCGATGACGGGACTCAAATTTTGCATTCTACTTATGCGTTGTGACTGACAAAGAAAGTGTAGACTGCGGGACCCTCATACGTCGAAACTGTCGGAAGAGTCCATCACACACATACACATATATTTATATATACACACATATATTTTTCTCTTTCTGTGTGTGTGTAAACTACACGTCTATTTACAAAGTTTTAATATAAAATAATCTCAAAATAACGTGGTTTACAACTAATTTATGGTCCTTTATAACAAGTTTATCGGCCCCATACTTGCACATCATATATATGATATTTTGTATCATGTGTCTAATTATATATCTAACTAGCAGTATCGCCCGACGTTGCTCGGGTTTGTAAGGGAAATAACTATATAAGCATTTTTAGAGAGTTATAGCCAAAAAATAGCAAAAAAATGCACTAAAAATGGAAAAAAAAGATGGTAATTTTTTTTAAATCGTTGACTCATTGTAGACATTTTTAGAGAGTTACTTCTCTTATATAATAGCGAAAAAATGCATTAAAATGGAAAAAAATGATGGTAATTTTTTCTTTAAATCGTAGACTCATCGTAGACGCGCGCTAATGACCAGAAGGGCTCGATATGTATCACGACTATAAGATACCCGGTTTTGGTTAAACTTCACCGCAAAATGTGGGAGTAGTTAGGAATCTAAATCGTAGGAGACAGACAGCACACAACCTCTGTTTTATATATAAAGATATGATTTCTAGTTGAATACATTTTTAACATATTATCCGAAGCTAATCCAGAAGCTACAGCTAGATAGTTTCGTTCGTACATTTCGTGGAGATAATTTTAATCTTTCAAAAACCACGGCTCCAACATATTTTAGTCCTTTTTGTATATGATCATGTAGTTAAATCAGAAAGATAACCTGCACGTGTTTAAACATTTCATTTTCACGTATAAATATATTTTTGTTTGTATATGTATGCGTCTATTGAGGCCATACATATTCACAGACGTTGTCTTATAGCTTCAAATGAAGGAAAATGTCAAGAATGCTGTTGAATATGAATAACTCTATAGCGAATAACTGTAAATAACCAGGTTTTCAAATATTGCAACACGTATGTGAAGTGTGAAGTTAAACAGCTGTTGACATTCAAATCTTCAAATGTTAATATTCATGACAAAAACGCATTTGTAAATGCCTGTATTGTAAGCCAACTAGTTTACAGAGAATGCTTTCTCTGCAATTAGGCAATGGCTTACTTGTAAATCAAACAGTGAGGATGGGTATTCAATAAATTTGGAATCAATGTACCCTACTGTGTTTAATGTGACGTGAAATCCTGTTTGCTTTCTAAGCATGCTTCTTGCAAAATGGGCCACATGTTTATGCTGCTATATTACCTCAATTTACAAAACCACATTATATACTGACGTTAGAATATATAGTTTTGTCAGTAGTCCTTCAACAGGATGGAAAGGACCGGTGTTTTATGTTTCAGGTATATTACACAAACTTCTTAAAAGTTAGGACTTGCTGTGCTTTTGCTATGTAAATAGGTTTAATTGTTAATTTTATTTGAAATAATTGATTACCCCTATTTCATTTCTGCGTTATGTTGTATTAACTAGTGAAGGAATGCATATTTTCAGTAGCTACTGATAACTTGTTAGATCTATTTTACAGTTTCCATAATCAGGGCACAATATCTAACAACAGTTAGAGTAATTTCTTATTTTTATTGATTTAACCAGAATGTTGGGAGTCTTCTATGAAGTATGAAGCGTATTATCGCTACTTATAGTATATGTTCACTTGAAGTAATTCCTAAATGCATATTGAAATGAAAGACATAATGTTAGGTACAAGGCATTTAATAATTTAGGGAATACGAATCTCTGCTCTGTGGCAATTGAAATATGACGTCAAACGCTTTTTAGCACTATAATCTACTTATCTACAACAGAATTTTCCATAATGCTTTAGCAACATATATATTCCCGTTATTGTGCCTTGAATTTAGTTCGTACGAGAGCAAATATACAACAACCACCACATTATTCTGAAATGCTAATCTATATTTTATAGACAGCAGTATTCTGTTTGTATCTAGAGGTAAAAATATGGATTATCCTCTACACTGGGAATTTCCATAACGTAAATAATTCTCATTAGATATTGCTGCATCACCAGGTTTTATAATGCACATTTTAAATATCGTATTTTAGGATTAATTCATTGGGAACTGTGAGAGGTATTGTGACTGTTAGATCTGAGGAAAAGGAGAGAATAATGACTACACAACTCCCTTATAAATGTATTTCTGAAGTGAAAATTCAACAGAATGCAACTTTTTAAGATACCTCTCAGCGTTTATTCATATATCAATGTTTCAAAGGAGAAAATAAAGCTGCCGGGTATGAAACGCATACTTCAGTTCCATTCCAAAATTCTATTTAAAGGCGCAAAATTTAGGTCTTACTAACCGTAACCTTTCTCCTTAATGGCATTATTATCAAATGTAGTTGAAGACATTGTGTTCCATCTGCCTGCTAGATTTGCGAACAATGTTGATGAAATAATGTATTGAAGAAGGGGAATGCGGGGACGGTAACAAATACCACTAGTTATGCACTCATAATCACTTGACTTTTGTATAACGTGTCATAGTAGTGAATAGCTTCTCTGAAGATCAGAAACAAAATAAATGTTTCACAAGCGGAAATGTTGTTAAATGAGGAAATAGATTGTTATGCGGGGTCACGTAGACAATGATAGTGATGGCATTGAAATGATTAGTATAACTGTGTGGTTTATTCTGAAAGAGGCTGTACAACACTGCCAAAAATTAAACGACCCTCTTTCAGTCTTTTACTTACGTAGTTGTATTCATTCAATTCTCAATATCAATGTATACTTGACCAATACTTAATATCTCATTCTCGAAAGTATTTAGTGTTTGAATTTCTTTAGACAATAGTTAAGAAGCTATATTCTCTCTTCAAATAGCTCTCTTACCACATTTTCCTCATCAGTTATTCTATCTTTAAATATTCACGCATATCAGTAAATATACATACACACTGGCAGATACTACACCAACGTAAACACAAAAATAGGCGTCTATAACCACAAGCTAACATCGTTAAATCATATTACCACAGGCTGAGGGTAATTTCTTCACGGGAATTCTTTACAAAATGTAGATACATATATAATATAGCAAGCTCTAAGACCTTCGATTAACTAAGATTATTCAGGTAAACAATAGACAAACAAAATTTTTAAAATCCGAAGGATCTTAAATTCTCGCAAAATAAAAGTAAAGGTAATTCCAATGATGTGGAGGCGCGTGACTTAGTGGTTAGGGTGTCAGCATCATGATCGTAAGATTGTGGTTTCGACTCTTGGACCGGGCGACGCATTGTGTTCTTGAGCAAAACATATCATTTCACGTTGCTCCAGTCCACTCAGCTGGCAAAAGTGAGTAACGCTGCGATGGACTGGCGTCCCGTCAAGCTGCGGAACACATACGCCATTGAAACCCATGAGCCTGGCTAGGCTTTAAAAGGGCGCCAAAATATTCCAATGACATAAAATCTTCTTTTACGAATGACAATGGGGATTGTCATCTGGCTAAACACATCGATAGGAAGCTATTACAAAAAATAGATATGCAATAGTAGTACAAAAAATAGGGCAGTTTCAAGAGACTAATTACCAACAGTAACTGCTGCTACTATGGTGAGGGGTTCCTGTATTTCGCAAGATCGGCTAGCTTGCAGAAAATCTATTTCCGCCTCTCCAAAATAATCCCGTGAACATGCAAGGCATTTCTGTGTGTGTGTGTGTGTCTGTGTGCGTGTGTGTGTGTGTGTGTGCGTGTACTCCTTTCTCCATCTTTCTGTGAGCCTTAGACATTTCAAAAGTAATTGTTTGCACGATGTAACGAGTGAAGATAGGACATGGAGTTAAACTCAAATATGGATGCACAAAGGACAAACAAATGTGTGCCTTTCTCTCTGAAATCGTACCAGAACACATTTTCCTTAACAACAAAAAAATTATAACATTTCATCACTAAGTTAAATGAAAAAGATACGAGAACATACGGTCAAAATGCCGCTAAGTATTTTACCCGACGTACAAACAGTACTGCCGGCACGCCACCCTAATAGGAGTTTATACTGAATGCTGATTAATGCATAAACTGATAATGAACAGAGTCCGAAATGTAGCTTCAAACACACATGTATATTTCTATAATATGAAATTCTGGCATTCTTACAGTCATACCTGTGTGAGTATATGTATATATTTATTTATATATATATATATATATATATATATATATATATATATATATATATATATATATATATATATATATATATATGTATATATATATATATATATGTATACTCTCTTTTCTCTTTTACTTGTTTCAGTCATTTGACTGTGGCCATGCTGGCGCAGCGCCTTTAGTCGAGCAAATCGACTCCGGGACTTATTCTATCGGTCTCTTTTTGCCGAACCGCTAAGTGACGGGGTCGTAAACACACCAGCATCGGTTGTCAAGCAATGCTAGGGGGACAAACACAGACACACAAACACACACTCACATACATATATATATATATATACGACAGGATTCTTTCAGTTTCCGTCTACCAAATCCACTCACAAGGCATTGGTCGGCCCGGGGCTATAGCAGAAGACACTTGCCCAAGATGCCACGCAGTGGGACTGAACCTGGAACCATGTGGTTGGTTAGCAAGCTACTTACCACACAGCCACTCCTGCGCCTATATGTATATGTATATATCTATATCTATCTATCTATCTATCTATATATCTATCTATCTATCTATCTATCTATCTATCTATATATATATATATATTATATGTAGAAAATACAAACTGGGACAAGAACGTAAAACATATGGAAGACGATACAAAAAACACGGACGGGACATTCGAAGCCTTCAATCTTCAGTCAAGAACCGGATCATCCTAGCAATTTCGGCTGATTATCTATATCTATATACATACATACATATATATATCATGGCTATAGTCAAATGACTGAAACAAGTAAAATAATATATATATATATATTACATAAATTCGAATGAAAGTTGCAGGGGTAAAAGATGGAAAGGCCTTCCGAATTTCAAAAAATTATATAAGTAGTTCCTACTTAGCAATCTGTATCGATCAACACATGGACACATATATCTCACCCAATCGCTAAAGTTTTTGCGTATGACCGTGATTATCATAATGTCAACAAACAACATATGATGTATAATAATAATTTCTATGTTAATTTTGTTATCAGATATATTCTATTTTGGGCGTAATGTGATAAGTAATTATTTTAACGAATTTACTCACGATATCCTTTGTCCGTGCAGATTATATAGCAAACATTTTAATCAATAACTAGATGATTAGATGAGAGAAATTACAATTTCTCGCTCGCTATAATTATCTTCAAAATTTGCTTTCTTGGGACATTTAATGAAATGATGATTTCAATAACAATATGTCATAATTTAAACGTACAACTAACATAAAATTGTTATAAAAGACTGTAGCAGCTTTCCTGTATAAAGAATCATTTTCAAAAAGACATCTAAGTTTTCTTCATCTTACATATACAATTCTCTCCATAAATACATTCCTTCGTGAATATTAAGCCATGAATATAAATATGATCGATATGTCTAGCTGAAGTCTTCGGTAAATGTTGAAGACAAGTAACTCTAAACCTGAGCCAAGATGCTCAAACATTGATTTTTCTCTTCGTTTTGAGAAGGTTACTGATTTCAATGTTCTTCATTCTCAGTTTAACTGACTGAAGTGAATGGGATATTTCTATTTAAAAATGTTATGTTATTATAACGGAGAAATCGACACATACTCAATTTTAATTGTATCTAGAATTATCAATATTTTCCCAATAATTCTGTCATACTCTAAGTGCTTGTTTTGTTACTTATGAAATCGATAGTTTTAATCAATAGTCGTACAATTATTATCACTTCATTCTAACACCTTATGTGTTGACTTTTTTCTCATTGTTATTGTGGTTTGTGTATTTCTTTCTCTCAGAACCTTTTTGTTAAAAGTATACAATACGGCATCATTCTGATAACTTCTTTTCAGTTCTTCCTTATTCGATGAAAATGTCATTTATTATTAAACAGTAAATAGGAATTAAAATACAGGCCCGAGGCAATTACTTGATTGTGGGATCTTAATTTAATTCCTATGCCTAATTGCAAGAATATTCTGTTCATAACTTTTAACTAACTTCATCAGAATTAAACATTAGACAGCTGTATTGTATTTTAGGATCTTTTTGTTTTTGCTTTATAAAACTTCATTATCTAAGGCAGTAAAACCTCTCATATCAATAGCTATTTACCATTCTTCTGCTGATGCTTTCCTTGATGATATTAAGTAGTATGAAATCCAAGTGATTGCATTCGGTTTGGGGTTACCTTTTAGATATATTAGAATTGATTAATTTCTTTCAATGTTTTCGATAGTTTATAATCTGCTAATGAGACTAATAAAATTCTTATAACTTCTTTGCTACTTCAACACGCTGAAGAATACTTTTAAAATCTCTCATCAAAATATTTCCTTTGCAAGATAAATTAACATTTTATGCACTGAAATCATACATCGGAACGTTTATATAATTATACGTTAAAATTTGCATGTAGAGTTATTTCCTTTCAAATAAATTCCTCAGACTACTTCTGTGTAATGTCTTTGTTATATGATTCTTATCAATCGTACATTTTATAAAAGTACAAGTTGCAATGAAATTAATACTACCTCGCTTGTCAGTAATTGTATTTCATCTTACGCAAGAAATAAATGATAATCCACTTCTATGTCTCAAAGAATTTAGCTTTGGTATATTTAGTTGTTGGATGGCACTTGATTTGCAAATTATTTGCTACGTTTGGGCGACATGATTAGTGGTGCTTTGTTATGCATTTATACATTTCATGATTAATTTAAATCGGAGTCAGCATTATATTTCGTCTTGATTGAGTTCGATAAAGTTTATATTGTGACATTGACCCACAAAATTGTGGCTATTATTTTTCTCTACTCTAGGTACAAGGCCCGAAATTTTGGGAGAGGGAGTCAGTCGATTAGATCGACCCCAGTACTTAATTTATCGACTCCGAAAGGATGACAGTCAAAGTCTACCTCGGCAGAATTTGAACTCAGTAAAGGCAGACGAAATAACGCTAACCATTTCGCCCGGCTTGCTAACGTTTCTGCCAGCTCACCGCCTTCAAAGTGTGGCTATTATTAGAAAGTGTTTTTCGGTGGGAGAAGATCTAGCAGTAAAATCATTCCAGCCTACATTAGGCTATTAAGATCGTTGTAATTTACGTGTTAAAGCATCTAGTCATGTAGCATTGATGAAAGAACACAAAAAGTGAACTCAGGATCCAGTAAAATTAATTCATCCCAAAGAATAAATATCTACTCACTCGACAGTATAAGAAATACTGGCCATATTTGTTAAACAATTTGTCTCAACATTTTGAATAAAGTAATTAATGTAGTGGATACATGACAAAGTAAAGTATCATTGCGCATAAATATTCATGGAAAATTATGTTTGGTCTCTTGCATGGATTCCATTCTTGTGTTTAAAGGGTATCGAATTCAGCTCTAGCTCTATGAAGCATTAGCTACGAGTACCTACAAAGTGGTGCTGAAAAGTTTCTATATTTGGGTAAAGGAAATACAGGAGGATCAAATATGATTTTATTCAAAATATCCCACTTTCACATTCACACACCTAATACACAGGTCCTTCAACTCTGTAAAAGAACTCGGAAGGTTGGGCCTCCAGCCAAGCCTTTCATGACACACTTAAAACCAGGAACTTTTCAACACAGTCTCGTAATTTCAACTTCTGCAATAAAAGCCATGTGATAATGAATACGTCTCGACACGGCCACTTGACCATATACAAATAGTTGCCAAATTACCTTCAAATCATACGCCACTCTTAAGTAAATATGAATATGTGTACTAGTTCCTGATATATAAAAGCAAAGGTATTTATTAGAACACTATAGTGTTGCTCTATGGATAAATATCACACGTCTACAAAGCATGACTCGAATATATTGCCAGTTGTTTGTGGATTGCCCAATATATATTTGAACATAAATTTAATGGGTGATGTTTCATTATCGGTCAGTCTTGCGTGAGCAGCCTAGATTAATGGTGGAAATCTTGCTTGTTTCTTTAACATTCGTTTCTTGTTCTTTTTTAAATTATATTCCTTTGGTTATTATGTCCTTCTTTTGATGGGAGTGTGTGATCGAGATAATTTAGCTGATATTTTTAGCAGGTCAATGGAGTGCATACATACCATCTCCTTAGCTCTATTAAAATAATACTAGATTAGCATGGAATGAGTAGAACAGTAATAACAACTTAAATGTATCCACGATTTAAGGCATTTAACATGAAGTAAACAATATGCACACGTTTTTAAACCAAACAACTTACGAGGAAAAATATATTTCAGTCATTGTCTAATTTTCGTATTAATAGTCTGCGACCAACTACAAAAACATAAATTTGTGGTAGCCACTGTTGGTCAGCGGTATATTGGTAAACAATATATCATTGAATATTTTACATATTCATCTGCATACAAATTATATCCATCTAATTTGTGAGAGATTTCATGTTGACATTAAAATAATTTACGACAGTTTATATTAAATCTGTCATTGTGCCAGAAATGCTATTGGCATTACGGAAATATGTCATTTTCTGAAAAAAGAAACATGTGTTGATTTGAAGTGATTATTGTATTAATTGAAACAAAAAAATTTCTTCAGCAAAATAGTTTTTTTCTAAAATATTAAATTCCAGATTTTTTACTTCTTTCTATTGACCTTTTATGTCAATTACTGTGTATTTATATCCATATAATACTAATGTATCGAAATATAAATGGTTTCATTCTTGGATATATGAATTTAAAATGTGTAAGATAAATTTAGGATTTCCTAGTATTTCACAAGTATTTTCTATCAAAAGAGGTTGATGAACTGTGTTTAGACAGCAACAGACGGTATACTCATTAGTATGGCACCTCTAGGTATCATAAGAGCTGTTGATATATAGACACAAGGGAATGATTCTTGTATTGTCAACGATGATTGATTGCTGTTGTAACGAAGATGCATTTGACTAAGGTAACGACTTAACTCTGTACTGAGAGATTACAATCGACGAATATTTCACTAGCTTGTATTGAATTAAATTCCACTCTTAGGAATTAGACATACGATATTTAAACCTCAAATCTAGTGAAATATTGGCTTCACATTCACAAAAAGTTAGGAGATAATTTAACAGACCGTATTCGTATTAATTACTTATATGTCAAAATAGATAAAAAGCTAGCCTACCCTGATAATGATCTGAAATTATAAGGCTTTATGGAATTTAGTTAATGACCATACATTTGGTTCTGCATAGATGCCAAATTCACCTGTATTTTCTTATATTCCAAAACGAAATATCGAACTTAAAAGATATTTTCTAATCCCAATTTCACAGTACTAGCAGCATAAATGTAATACCTTATAAATTGCAAATTATACGTTTATATGTTTCGTTTTGTGCCAGAAGCAAATACATGAATTTAAAAGCTTATTCTAATTTAAATTTCACAGTACGCGTAGCATAGACTTCACATTATTCCTTTCAATGCATGTCAAAACTAAATAATTCGATTTATATGCTATTTCTAATCTAAAATTCACTATAGATTTACTAAATATAATTTTAAGTACTGTATGTGCTAAATGATATATATACATATATATATATATATATTATGTGTTCCATAGATATTTCTGGGATATAAAATGTATTTATTGTATATTGAAGAGAGAATATACGCGTAAAGCTATTTCCAAGGGGAGAATTTTGCTACCTGCTTTATACATAGATTTCGCTTCGTTTAATTTAATCAGAAAATGATACTGTATCGCAAAAATACTACATGTGAAAAGATGTGCCTTTAGCTCTCAGTAGTTGCTAACCATCTGCAAGGCTCACGAGTAAATCACAATGGTACAAAGCTTCCATTTATAACAACACAAATGGACATCGCAGGAAGCTGGATGACTGTCACGAGATCAGCCCAGAACTGAGGTTCAATTCTATTCTACAGACGTACTGTTTCCCCCAACTCTCCTAACTTATCTTTGCTTCTCGTAGCTGCAAAGTTTCATCCCACATCTACCTATGCCCACTTTACATACTCATATGTTATCACAACACATATTGTTCATGCCACCCCTTGTTCTCGCACTTACTACTACATCCAATTAATCTTCTCCCAGAACATCAGCCATTTGGAAATTCCTCTCTCTGCATATTTAATTATGAAGCCGTCAATTTCACACGTATCCTTATGCTTGTTAAGAACAGTGCACATTCCCTTTCTCAACACGAATCACATAAAGTGCGGTATTAATAAAGATGAATCATGGTTACATGTTTTGTTTTGTTTTTGTTTGTTTTTTTGTTTTTTGTATATTTTGATATATCAAGACATCCTTCAAGTCGTACGTGGTGTTCAATACATTTCTATCACTACTTGTTATGATTCAGCTCTAGCAACACGAGATCGGTTTTGTGAGCAATACTTTAAGTACATACATTCAGACGAGAAACCAAAATTCTCAGTGCCTTTTATTTTCGTAGTAGAAATGACCATACAGAAGGTGTTATAAAAGATTATTTGAAATAAAATGTATTATATATTTCGGTCTGAATTCTGTAGGACAAAATCTAAAGCTCATAAAAGTGGAGAAACTATAATAAATTGAACACCTGTTGCATATATGAATATACAAATATGAAGAATTATTTCATATCTGATTTAAAGATTTCGATATTTTACAGTAACTCATTCATGATATGAAACATATGAGTGACAATTTGGATGCGGTACTGTATATAAATTGGGCATCTTTATAAATTTATTATACGTATTTGTTTGAGTGAATGACTACAAGAGATCTTTTTCTTGATCATGCATACATGCGACCTCTCGGGAACTAAATTATCTAAGTAGGGAGTGACTGAATCATGTACGTGTATCCTAGAACTTGGAATTATTTTAAGTGTGAATATATGCATGCAAGATTGATAAATGTCTGGTTCATATTTAAGTTGAAATAACGTTCATAAAAGAAACTATTGAATTTAATGCCATATTTTCCTGCAAGAAGAAATCAGAATTGATAAAATATGATTTTACGTGCTTGAATAAACTGCACGAGTTAGTGATCAGCTAAGGGAGGCGTCATAGTGATTACTAAGTGTCTCGTTGATACTTCAAATATGCTAAACTGTGGTAAATTTTATCAGATTCATTATGCTCTGTATCTGGCCGTTTATTTGATCATTGACCAATTTTTGAGCCTAAAGAATTGATATTTCTGACTACATTATACTAAGACACGTTAAAATAAATATTATAGACATCCGTGCGTAAATATTTACCGGATTAAGCTTTGTGGATCTGAGACATATTTACAATTTTGATATTCTAATGCATGCATTTTTAATATGAGATTGACAGAAAATAGATTAGAATTTAAGAAAATAAAACGATGCGATACGATACTCTAATATAGGAAATATATTATTGGAATTGCTATTTTTTCTGTAAAGATATCAAGCAAAATACACCCAGTTAATTCTTGAAAAAATATAAACTAAATAAATATTTTTTTGTTGTATGTAATAAAATATACGTAAAAAAAGAATTAGTGATTAATAGAACTGACTATCTACATTAAATCTACTTAAATATTCATCTGCATTGTATATTTGTATTAAGCAAAGCTACTTTACATATGTACAGGTGTTTGTATTTTAAAAAGAATTTGTAAAAAATAACCATGTCTAGAATTTCAAATTTAATATTCACGAATGATACACTACATTAAACATTTATAAAAAAATATATATTACAATTAAAGAAATATTCATAAGTATATACCTATGTGTATGTGTTTGTTTGCTTGCTTGTTTTTGTTTGTTTGTTTTTTTTTTCCTTGTATACGTGTTTGCGTGTATTTAAACTGCTTAATAACAATCTGAATAACTCCAAAATGCACAGTATCATTGATTTAAGTATTACTAAGTTTACGTTATGTTAACAGTGTTCTACAAGCATATACATAAATAGTGTTTAACATTGTTATTTTGAATGATGCGGAAAGAGGCACTCCTGTTTCTTTCGGCGTTGTGTTATGAACAAGATATCAGAATATGAGACTAACCAACTATTAAATATGTAAATTTGATTTTTCTAAAACTGGTATTCATCCAATTGTATTTGATTTTTGTTGTAAAATTTAGTTAGGAATCCTAAGCTAGCTATGAATTTATATTAAATTATATGTAATACATTTCGTAAAGATACAGGATATTATCACGGTCTTTAAACGAAGATCTAAAAACTTCTAACAATCAAATTGTCATGCATTTTGCTGCAGGAATACAACTGTGACAGATAAAAAGAACATTCCATCATTCCTTAATTGAAGTAAATGTTACAATTAAGATCATGAAATGTATTACCCTAGGTCTTGGTTAAGAAGGGACTGGAAAGACTTAGCGGAACAACTCCATTTACTCCTGCTGAGATGTCACAAGATTCAAAATTTTGTCTCTTCCAGTACTGATTGTTGACTGACTATGCCATAGAGAATGACAGGGATGGAGCAGATGAATATGCTAAATAAACAATCATGAAGAAAGGAATCAACTAACTTAACTTTTTCAAGGACCGCATAGAGGTCCTTCTTATCATTAAAATACATTTTGTGAACAATGTTTACCTATATATATCGTATTTTATAACTATGCCTATTTAAAGTACTATAAAATATTAGTAACTCATTCGGTATGTGCATTAAATTGATTCAATTACATACATACACACACACATGCATAGGTTTTTGTATGCATGTGTCTATGTATGTATATATGCACATATATAAATATACATGTATATAAAGGCGAGTTGTATTATAAGGGGTAGGCGTGGTCGTGTGATAGGAAGTTCGCTTTCGAATCATATGGTTCCAGGTTCTGCGTGGAACCTTGAGCAAGTGTCTTCTACAATAGCCTCGGGCCGATCAAAGCCTTGTAAGTGGATTCGGTAGACGGAAACTGAAAGTAGCCTGTTGTATATATATATATGTGTGTGTGTGTGTGTGTGTGTGTGCGCGCGCGCGCGTTTGTATCTTTGCGTGTCTGTGTTTGTACCCCCCCACCATCACTTGACAACCGATGTTGGTGCGTTTACGTCCCCGCAACATAGCAATTCGGCAAAAGAGACCGATAGAATAAATACTAGACTTACAAAGAATAAGTCCAGGGATCGATTTGCTCTACTAAAGGCGGTGCTCCAGCATGGCTGCAGTCAAATGACTGAAACAAGCAAAGAAGTAAAATTATATATATATATATATATATATATATATATGCTCACGCAAGTTCTCTCTCACACACGAAACTATTCTTGATTGCTGAAAATTAGAAGCGTACATCACAGAGTCTAATGTCTACTTAATCATTAAGAATCAGGGGTTGGAAGCGGAAATATCAATAATTATGCTTTTGATAATACATTAAACATGGCCACTTGGTTTTTCGATTGATCTGAGGAACAGCTGCGTTTTCTGTGCCATTTTCTGAATATGAAGTGTCAAAATCTATTGAAGACATTCTAGTTGGAAACAATAGCTTTCCGCTGTAGTCGGTTTACGAATGGCTTCACCAATTCAAATGTAGTCGCAAAAGTGTCATAAGTGTGCTGGCTACTCTTACTTTGTTAAAGATAACGTTAAAAGAGCCAATGACATGGTTTAGCATAACAGACGGAGACTAAAATATGCTCAAATTCATCATAATAAATCAAGTAATTAAATCAACCGCAACAGAATTGACATTATTAGTGTAAGTACAAGATGAATCCTGGAACAACTCACTCTACATTTTTCCATGAAATCTTGATTAACTAAGGTAATGAAATAGCATTTTCTTATTAACGAATCTAATGATCAAACATATGAAGACCACTACAAACCTAACAGGAAACAACAGCCTATACAATTGAAACATTCGCAATCACCTGTCAGAAAAATGTTCATATTTGAAATATACGCAAGAAACGAGCGGTTGTCAGATGCGTGGAATACGCAATGACCAGCACTAAAGCTTTATATATAACATGGCTCTACAGTGAATAGCTATTGATACAGATGCTTTTGGCCATGCTAAAACATTTGTCTTGAAACAAATGGCAAGAGCTGCTGCTGAAGCCATTAGGTTTATTTATGATACAATTGTCATTGGTGAAATCTTCGAGAATTTGGAAGTTGATGTCTAGAAATATTTGCTATATAATCATAAACTTGATCCATAGGAATATTAAATATACGTTCTTCACAAAGATAGATGATTTTAAAAGCTGTTGTGCTGGCGTTGACTACATGGTGAAAAGTCTAAGCATATGCGACTGGAATGTTTTTCTTCTGAAGACACACACAAAAAAAAACATTACGACATGAACAGAAAGCCGACTGAAAGTTAAACAGACTGTTTGGGAAATGTTATTCCACTACAATTAAAGCATATCTTGAAATAAATTTGAAATATTTACAGAAAGAAAATGGACCCCTGAACAATAGTTTTGTTTCAACCAGCATATGATGCAGTCATGGCAACTGTAATAACATCAACAACTTAATTTTTCAATTTCAAATTTTCACGGTAGTGACTAAACCAAAACAATGTTGTTGTATGCGGGCAATAAATTTACCTACCAATTAGAAATTTCTCAGTGTTAGTTTGTCAATGACTAGTGAATAAGAGATTAAGTCATTTTCTAACCATATAACTTTGAATTTTACCTTTTGTACATAGGTAAATCTAGAATACAAGCTATTTAATTCTTCTAACTGTATGTCCTGCCAAATGTAAACAAGTATTTTTCTGTATGCATAATATCATAAATATTAATATATCCGCTTTTAGATTTCTCTTTCTGTATATGTGTGTGTGTGCTTGTGTGAGTTTGCGTATGTGTGTGTGCACATATGTATGTATGCTGTAATGGTATGTGCTTGTAGTTGTAATGTTATGAGTAGCTGAATGTCCAATTTATGTATGAACGAATGCTTTTGTACCCAACTCCACTTCAACTCACGTCTGTATGAGTGCATCAAATATGAAAATTCAAATTTTTTTAATAATTTATGAATTAATACCACGAAACTGAATGAATTTAAATATCGGTTTTATTCAAATTATTAGCAGGCTTCCGTTGGTAAGTAAATCAAATACATCATAATCATAGACACATTTCCTTAAAATTTCTGAAATATAAAAAGAAAAGTTGAAAATGGAAATAAGCAAGAACAAATTCCTTCAAATCAAGCAAATATTGGCAAACGTATATTAAGTCATCTATCAATTTATTAATATGTATGTGTGCATCTAAATAAAGATTGTTAGGCGACAAGATGCAAAATCTACAAGAAAATTCAATATTTCAGCATTCCAGTGAACGATAATACAAGAAACAATGATGAATTTTAAATGAAAACTTACAATTTCCAGGAGAAAACAAAGAATTTCACGTGAATTCTTCAGACAATTTTAAAAGAATGCACACACGCATATATATATATATATATATATATATATATATAGAGAGAGAGAGAGAGAGAGAGGGGGGGGAGAGAGAAAGAGAGAGATTGATAGATAGATACTAATAAATGTACATCGATATATGTAATCAAAATAGTTAATAATCTTAGGAGCTATATAAAACAATAGAATTATATAAATCCAAATAATTTTATTTGTTTTTGTTTTCTTTTCATATTGAACAAACTCCAATCTTCACTATGCTCATCCCCAAAACTACATTTTCAATCTTTCCTGCATCCTATTCTTCTGTCGATCCTCTTCTTCGTAACCCAGTTTGACATGATAATATGGTTTTAACAATTTTGCTTGAAATAAATGAAATGTTCGTCAAATAAGGCGACGGGAATATACTATTCTATATTATACTATTTTATATTATACTATTCTATATTTCACATTTCACATTTATTGTTCAAAAAATTCTTACAAATATTTAAAGTCATGTTGTTATCCTGTTCATACGTTTATACTTACTAGTTACACACAAATATTGAAACAATTTAGCTACGTAGGTTAGAATTTGAAACTGGCATTAATAATTATTTATACATTTGTTTATATCATAGTTCTCTATTTAGATGCATTTACCTGCTAATCCGTCATTTGCAAATTAAATCTCTAAGAGAAACAATTTCAAATGGATGACTTATAGATTCGATTTCATTATTTTTTAATTGAAGCGATTGGTCTTTCTTTTTCTAAGAACAAGAGCTTCTCACCTAAATGATATCTTTGGCTTTATATACGCTTTAATAAGAAATGCAAAATGAATATGAAACCGAAAATCGACAGGGTGATATTCTGAAAAACATGGCGTAATGAATAACTAAAAGTTGTTTTGATTTCTACTAAACTTTCATTAGTAGTTGCTAGCGAACTAATAGCCTGTAAATATCAACTCTAAAAATCTGTTAGAAAATACATGTAACTATATTTTGTAAAGGGTGTAAAGCCAATAGTGCTAGGCGTTTGAGTCGGATGAAGACTACTTTTGATAAACGTGTACTAAATATGCTGGTCACATGGAAATATTGTTATTTGTATACAGTGTATATGTGTTAGTATGCATGTATGTATATATATATAAGTGTATATATGTGTTTATGCTTAAAGATATGTGTGTGCATATATATATATATATATATAGTGTAACTGAATGACGTAAGATGAAAGATACGGGTATTTTTATTAATCCCAACAATTGTTTAGACAAATACACATCTGGCATCGCTTCCTCACGGGTGGTATACTTAACATCTGGTTCAGGAGTATCCGACGGTGCAGATGTGTCTCTTCGGGTGATAAATATATATAACTCTTGAAAATAACAGTTCCGCATTGTATCTTCTCATTTCGTATAGAGAAAAGTACTTATATAGAAGATCAAAAATAAAATAACAGATGCAAAAAACAAACAAATAAATAAATAAATAAAAACGAACGTGCAATTCAGTGAAATAAATATTTAAAATAACCGTTAGAAAATATGGATGTATAAACACCGTCGGTCAAGCTGCCTGGCGCATGTACATTCGCTCATACAAGCATCCACGAAGATGTAAGCATACGCAAACATGTGGTTTACTGCACAAACGTTCACATAGCGAGTTGAATAGTTACTTGATGTTTATAAGAATGGGGAGATTAAAGGTAAACTTAATTCATCTATACCTTAAAGTAAATTATATTAACAGTTACACAAATTTATTCCCACTGCATTGTGCGAAAGTACATTTATATGCATCTAGGCATCTTGAAAGCCTTTCAGAAATTCTATTAACTATCTTCTCATTGGTCCACAGAATAGACAGGAATTCCTCAGAGCAGAGTCGGCATCTCCTTGAAATTATATATCGTATGGTTTTGCATATTTATATCCATACATAAATACATAACAACATAGTCTAAGAATCGACAACGTAGAACAAATAGGCACTTGCTTGTTTTTTAATAGAATGGGTAGATCAATTATAAGTACATTACAGTATTATAGACCTATTTCAGCCGATTTTACCTCTCGATTTTTATGTGAGAGTTTGGGAAGACTAATATCGGTACACATAAGAACTACTGATGGTAAATTATGTGGGCTTTTTGCAACAAAACCAGCGCTCTTAACATTGGGTTGGGAGTATTCTTGTCAGGAACACAGTCCAAACTTCGCATAGTGAGAATTTTCCTTTAAGTTTCAGTTTACTAAATTATATAGAATAAGTGTTTTTGCATTTCTCTTAGAATGAGAGTTATCTTACTAGAGTAGCCAATGTTATCAGGTACGTTAGGTGCTGCTGAAAGTGAGATATTTAGCGTAAATTTATAAAAGTTATTATGATATAATGCTTTGTTGGGACGTTTTAGATGAACATAACCAAAATAACTTTTTTCTTTTTTAATTTCTTAGCATTATGAGTGTTATATTGTGTTACATTTCGTTTCCAAGTCTTCTCTCTTCTCCTTTTATCAGGTGTTTTCTTGGAATTTCTTCTTATTTTTCTAATATTAATACACTGAATGCAGTGTATCGTTAACCACTACACACATTTTTTCTCGCCTTGTTTCTCTTTTTTTTCTGTGTCCCTTTCTGTAGAAGAGCCAAGGCTCGAAACGTAAAAGACTTTTACTATTCCTGAGTGTTATACTAATACATCTGTTTGTTTTGTACACCACCTGTCATCGTCTTTTATTTTTTTCGTTAACTCTCCCTAAATATATATATATATATATATATATATATATATATATATATATATATATATATATATATATATACGAATATATAAAACTCGAAAGACTTGAAATGAATTATTTTTAACGGTGAAGCTCGAAGAAGATATAGCCATAAATAGTAGTGTAAATGTTGGGTTAAAAATAAATCTGGGGGGGGAAATTAGAAGGATGCCCTTTGGGTAGATGTGTAGTCAGCAATTTGTCTTAGTTACATAAATGTTTGTTTACATATATACTTGTTTAAAATCTTATCAGATCGAATGATATTATTGTAGAATGTGCCATTACATTTTGGTGATTTGTTTCACAACAGCCAAAAAGTGAATACTCGTTTCACTTGTTTCATAGTTTATCCTAAGCAGTACTTTTTTCACCGCATTCTTAGGTTTCTTAGAATGTACTGACCTAACTTTGAAATCGACCCTTTCGTCATTATGTAACCTCTGTAATTATTCGTAATTAATATAAAGTACAAACAGAATAAGTTAAACAACGGCAATCGAATTGACATTTGCCCAGTGTGATCTTTAGTCTTTCTAATTATGGAAAGAGAGCGAGCGTCCACTGTTTGGTCCTTTCATTCATATCCAGGCGATATCAAGGCGAACGTGAATTTGGGAAAGAAGATAAGCAGGATGGCAAGTCCCATCCAGAAATGAGCCGACAGGAAAGTGTCTCTGAATTGTAAGCTGGACGTGGCAAATACCTTCATTGCATAAGTCATTGACTACTGTCAGGTCGTTGTGAATAGCTGCACTTCATAGTTGAACCGAATATGGAAACCTATTCCGCTTGTAAGACTGTCCATCTACATTGTAATGGACTGAGCATATCGTGGATAACAGTGCACTGACATGCGTTTCCTTGGCAGTGAGCAAATGTGGTCACCGTTTGACATGCTTAATTTCTGCATCTTGTCTCTTAGACAGAGCTACAGTCTTAGATCAGGGCTCGGCATCGGTCACGCTCTCACAGCCTTCTGCAAGTTTGGTCAATGTGGTTGATGAACGTTCCGTCAGGATTGTGGATTACAGTGGGCAGTAATGATGACATCTCAGGAGGGAATCTTCAGTTTTGACGACAATTTGGGACTTTCGTGCCGCGGTCCAAGGATTACTTTTTAGAAATCTCTATTCTAACAATACTACTTGCGTGGGAATTTCTGTTTCGGGATATTATCGCCAACCGAAGCTACTCGAGATGCGCACAGAGTGATGAACCATCTTGCACGCGCTCATAATTGAAGGCTTATGAATTTATGTCAAACAACTATTATCATGTGCGAGAGGGATACAGATATCAACCGACTCCATTGTGAAAATCGCCTCACCGCCTTCCGTTGGAGGGGAAAGGTTTACAGTTTGCCTATGTACTGCGGCTATGGTATAAAAGATTGTTTCGTGAACGAAATTATAATCTGAAGACAGACACATTCCTTTTAAGTTAGACTCTCGTGTACTTAACAACTTCCACTTGGAAAGTAATGTGGAAAGGGAAGCACTTCCTTCCATTCCTGAATGGCATGAGTGAATGAGATTACGCTCATTATGCGCCTGTAGGCTGGAAATGCAGAGAATTGAAACTTGTCGTAATCCTTCTGGTGACCAACATTATTCGTGTACTGTGTGGTACCTTGGTCACTTCTTGGTGAATTTTATAATTTTCTTCTTAATTGTTATTGCCTTCATTTTTTACACACGATTATGTAAATACCTACCGTCCTTTATCACTGTATTGTCCTAAATATTTTTGCTGCCCTTGTGGTAAATGAAGATTGGTAGTAGTAGTAGTAGTAGTATAGTAGTAGTAGTAGTAGTAGAAGTTGCAGCATCAGCTGCTGTTATTGTTGTTGTTGAATCAGTTACAATCAGCATTATTAGTAGTTGTGATTTTCCAATCAATATTACTTGTAACTGGTCTTTAAATATTAATGAAGAAATTTCGATTGTGATTTAAGACGGCTCGCTGTAGAACATAACCCTTCACATTGTATTCTAAGGAGCGAGTTCCTTATCCTGTAATTTTATTTTCATGTTCAAATTTACTATATGTCACACGCATTTTTTCTAGACATGTTATTCTGTTTCACACACACGACATCCCTTTCTCTTGTGCAGATTACATCGTAATTCTTTCGATATATTATTATCCCTATACACTCTGAGGTTACTGTTCATACTGAAAACCCATCCTATTTTGACTAACAATGTAAATTCTTGTTCTTCGATAGTATTTAATGTCTTATAAATGGTAACAGAGGCTAACGTAAATCACCTGAGATGAAACAAGGTGAGTTACCAGAGAATATACCAACATTTTCTTTCAGAAACTCACTATGCAATAAATACTGTTACTTTCTCATCCAGGCAATGCGATCTACATAGCTCATGTGTCGCTTTAGTGATGCATTGTCAAATAAATTTTGAAGGTATATCTGCAATATTAAATCTACTTGACAGTTTTGTTGCCTATTTTTGTTTGTTTGTTATTGTTAGCGCTAGATAAGCTAGCTACACATCTTTACTGTTAGTCCTACATGGATATCTACACATCCATATAACAGCATATACATCTCCTTATCATTGTGATACATGTCGCCAAAGGTCGTTATTTAAGTGTACTTCTGAAATCATATATGACACTCACATTTCATGATAAATTTCATTTTTTATATGGTCCGGTTTCGTGTGTGTATGTGTATACCCGGGTGTGTTGAACCATTAGTATTAAATGCACATGTTTGCTCAATGGCTAACTTGTGCAACAGCTTCCCTTAGGCATTTTTTAAATTAGTGAGCTACAAGTACTTTGTTATAAGGTATACATTGTTGTTGTTGTCGTCGTCGTTGTTGTTGTTTTACAAAGATTATTTTCTATTTGCTTATGTTGATCTGATTATATCTCCTCTCATATGTTGAGCATTTTATTCAGTAATGACGAGATATGTGCCCTGTTACATCATCTGCAAACTCTACATATATATATATTTCAATTGGAATATCATATATTGCTTTTGTTATAGCATGATATTACAGCATTTCATGGTGTTCGCCAAATGGATTTCTTTTATTTAGAGAATGTCAATGCCATTTCTTCCTACTAATCTGTTGGCAGTTTGCTTCGATTTGATACTTAATTATTTCAATCATTTCAATTAAATCTGTTGCCAGGTCATATTTCATCTTACATTCAATTTAAGCGAAGAACTGGATTAATTTGACATTATCGCGCAAAATTTTGCTATATCTCATATCTCTTTTTTAATTATAGTCGTTCATTCTGGAGAATTGCTTTACAGCATTTAGCTTCAGCCCTCTAAATTCTCTATTAAAGCTGCATCAGTAGTACAGTTCCTTTCCATAATTCTGAAGTGAGGAATTGTGTGTCATTTATATATTAGGATTGATTTCGTTTAACATAGAACTTTCTTCGAAAGGGTGGTATGTTGCTTCTCAAAACAAATCAATGTATTAAAACGCACGTCAAATTATTAACTCTGTATATGAAATGGACTGTATTCATTTTCTTAATTATTTGCATTACGAATAAACTAGTTTCCTTAACATTTACATTGTTGGTTGTATAATAGAAAACTAAGAAACTTTTCTGTGAATTTACAACCTTAGTTACTAGAAAACAACAATGATTGAGTCAGCATACTGCACACATGTTAAGTTTAGTAAAAAGCAAAATGCATCTTATAGCACATTCAGGTGGTTACTACCTTAAACGTCAGGAAAAAATCATTTTATAAAAACCTATAAGGCAAGAAAATATCAATGCGTCAATAAAAATACAAAAAAAAAAGGAAAACATCTAACAAGTGGCTCATTTCATTTGATATTTCTTAGTTTTCACAATACATGATGTTATTTCTTCATCTATGTATGTCTTCAACTATATATTTTATTGCATACTCACATGAATAGGCACCTAATCAAATTAGCTATTGTTTGGAGAGAAAAAAGATAGAAAGAGTGAAAGAAAGAGACTATGTGCAAGAAAAAACAGATGCAAGACGTAGTGGTGTAGCCGATAAATATTTTGCGTACATATATATATATGCGAACATATAGACACAGACGCATACACATACACACACGTGCACGTGCACACACACCCATAAGTGTAAATATGCGACCTCGCTTCATTCCTATGTTATCTCGTAATAATAAAAGCATCTTCCTCACATACAAAAAAAAATCACCTCAGTTATTTACTACTTGTAAGTAGTATCTATCATAACTATTCGTAAAAATGAAATATCTTGTGGTGAATAAGAAAAACAAAAACATGTGTTATCGTATAAATAATATGTATTCATGTTTTATTGCAAAAACTGTCCAAAGTTAATATGATTTGAAAGTTTATATGTAATGGACAGCCGAGTGATTTATAAATTCACTGTATAGGATCCTTTGATTCGATTTGTCACAGAATTCCACTTTATTATAGAAAACGAGTACTTTGTTGGAAAGGTAAGTTAAGAAAATAAATGGAAATAATCATATAATCATTGAAAATGGGAAGAAGAATGCGATAAAGAGAGATGAAGAGGAAAGGGAAACCAAATAGTAAAAATCTATCTAAGCGTACGTGAGAGGGAAAGTGTTAGAAAATAAAGAGAAGTTAAAAATAATAATAATAATAACAACAACAACAACAATAATAATAATAAGAAGAAGAAGAAGAAGAATAATAATAATGATAATAATGATAATAATATAATAATAATAATAATAATAATGATAATGATAATAATAATGATAATAATGATAATAATATAATAATAATAATAATAATAATGATAATAATAATGATATAATGATAATAATAATAATAATAATAATAATAATAATAATAATAATAATAATAATAATAATAATAATAATAATAATAATAACAACAGCAACAACAACAACAATAATAATAATAATAATAATAATAATAATAATAATAATAATAATAATAGAGTGTGTTGTAAAAGAAGAGGTGGAAAGCAAAATTGAGAATCGGCAATGGCATAAGAAAGCGAACGAAAATAATTTCGCAAAAGTATTGAACTTCTTTATTCTATGATTGTTTCCTACTCTTTTTCTTCTTTTTTTTTCTTTTTAAATCGATCCCATTGTCATATAATTTTTCCTTTTCTTCCTTTAAAATAATATTTGCATTCTTGTCAGTATGAAGTTGAATTGAGGGGGGGACAAAAACAACAATAATTGTTTGAATAATTTGCTAGTTATATTTCTCAGTATGCTTTTCTTTCTCACGTTTTGCGTTCCTTCTCTTTTTTTTAGCATTTATTTGTTTCCTTTCTCGATTTCGCACTACACTCTGTTTGTCTCTTCCAGTGCCTTACTGTATTTATCTTACCAAATTTCTATGCAATCTCCCCTTCACTACAGCCCTGAATAATTTTGAATACCTAATTAGGTCTTACTCCCAACGATCAACGAAAATTAAAATAGAGCGCATTGAATTTGTCTTTTTTGCTATTAGTTATTTATTTCACCATTTTATCGACTCTGCGAAATTCCCAGTTTGAATATTAATATTTTCATCAAGAAAGATAACACATACATGAATATATTCATATATTTTCTGTATATAATATTCAACAGTTGTACATCTTCATAGTCGAAAATATAATAATTCTACGATAACGAAGAATTTATTCTCTGCTTTACTCTAACGGTACGCTCGAAACTAATATTTAGGACCTATAAAACACTATTTTCTATAATTTATATTCTTTTATAGAATATTACCTTTCAATTTTATTTTTCTTCTCCTATTAGATAACTTATTCTGTGCCACTGGTGAAGTTACCACAAGTGAGAATTATTTACCAAAACAAGGCATTAGTTTCAATTTACACCTCTGACTGATTAAATTCTTCATAACTGCTAAAATGGATAATCTGTAAATTGAGAGTAAGTCTATGTTTACTCTTACGACATGCTACTGCCTTTTTACCCTAAGCCTGTAATGCACACGGACATCTTAAATTTCGTATCATTCCTATTTTAAATACAGTCGAGATAGACTTTGTGTTTCATTGTTCGAGGCTAATGAAATAGGAAAAATCAAGTAACAGCATCGATGTAATCGACTAGCTCCCTTCCTCAAAACCTCAGGGCTTATGCGTATAATAGAAAAGCCATTATTAAGGCGGTAAGCTGGCAGAATCATTAGAACGCTAAGCAAAATGCTTGGCGGCAATACTGTTTGCTTTATGTTCTGAGTTTAAATTCAGCCGTAGTCAACCTTGCGTCCCATCCATCTGGAGTCAATAGTAAAAGTACCAGTCAAGTGATGGAATCGATATAATTGACTACCCATTCCTCGAAGATTCCAAGCCTTGTACCTATAGGAGAAACTATTGTTGCTTTTGTTGTTCTTGTTTCATTTTTTTTATTATGGGAATAATAATCTGGAAGAATTGGTTCTCAATCTTCTAATTGATCACTGGCTGGGAAATAATTTAATTGAATATAATTTAAAAGTTCGATGCTATAGTTTTCATGCAAATATATACGCATTTATCAACAAAAGATGGATAATAGATGATTCAGCTATTTTACATGGCATGAACATGGTATGAGATTATAACGGATTACGGATAATGCAAAATGTGAAGAATTATAAACTAGTGGCAAAAGAAGGTAATGTATATAAAAAGTAACCATTGTAAGAATGTAGTATTGCTTTACCTTTGCATTTTCCCCCACAAGAATTTAAGAACACTCGTGTGCTAAGATTAAGAACTTTCGCATTACGTTTGTTACGTTTACAATAGTCACTCTTTAGTCTTTACTACATAAAGACACACGCACACGTAACTCTCTGCATATAAACCTGTGTGTGTGCGTGCATACATCTGTATATGTGTATACATATACATACACACAGACACAAACACACACACACACACACCACACACACACACACACACACACACACACACACCACACACACACATATATATATATATATATATATATATATATAACCTTTCTCACTCGATCTCCGTATGACCCAATATCAGTGTTAGAGAGCTTTTTTCAGTGCTGGTTGTCGTTTCACTGGTACTGATTACATTACACCAATAAATGAGCATTTAATGGTGATACAGAGAATGACATACCTTCGAACTCATATACTAATAATCGGTTTATGGTCATAGAATTAAATGGTTTACCAGTTACATTTTGTTAAAAAGGAATATTTAACAAATATATTCCCGGTAACGTCAACTTCCTATTTTCTCATGCACTTAGCAACAGCGAATTAATATACGCAACATTTCATATTATATCAGAAAAACTACATTACATACACTGCTTGATGTACATATTTGCTGTTAAATTTCTGCGAGGATCCACTGTGAAAAATTTTCTCTGTGTTATCAATCAAAATATTATACCCCAGTTTTAAGTGACAGTACCACTTTCTCTTGTAAAATGTGCTTCTTATACATATATGAGAAAACGTTATTTATTAGTAATATTACACCTTTGTTGATCCAAATGTATTTTTATATTATTGTACATTATACTAAAGTGGTAAAGTGATATTCGTCGATGACTTTTGCAAGGTTGAAATGCTGAAATTCAAATCTTTCAAGCGTTTATAATCTGAGTCCTTATCCACCGTAGTTATCGGTATTTGCAGATCAATGTAATTAGTAATATTCTAATCAAAACTTTGTTTATTCCGTTCAATAAATCATGCCTAAAATACAGTGATCTTGTACTAATTGCAAATATTTCTGTTGAAAATGAGCGTTATAACTTATACATATATTTATAATGCAAATAATATATGAAGACGGAACCAGCAAATAATTCAACAAAGAATACTCATATAGCATGAAATAGCAATACATAGTGAAACGTGGATGTAATGTGCATATAAAAAAAAAAACTACTTTGAATTTGCACAATCGATTCTGCCTTAATAAAATGCAAGCTTCATGTATTTGCTATCGTCTTCCAATTAATGCTAAGTCAAGTATCTTCTTATATATACATATGGGAGAATGAACGGAAAATTATCTATAAACATATGTTCATCTGTTTGTTATAGCATCATACAGGTCGAGCGTATTCACATGTCTATGGTACATAATATCTTGATTAAACCTAATAATATACTTTAGTGAAATGCTTCCTCAAAAGATCATATACTCCGTCGTCCTTATCCGTTTTAAGTTTCACAGTTGACCTACCGTTATAAAAGCAGGATATTATGTTTAAAAAAATACATGTTAACAATCACATTATTTGCATCTTCTTGTTTATTTTAAAAGACAATTTTAGGTCCTATTTCCGCTAAGTAGTTCTGCTAAAACTTCGAAGTATCCGACGTCTTGTTATTAAGACTGGCATACTGAATTCTGTAGAAAATCATTGTTTAACTAATCTATCATCATTCACGGATGGTTTAGTATTTTATCATATCTATCATATCCATCTATGGTTTCTTTTAATGCTAGTCGTAAACCTGTACTTTTTCTGAGATAAAAGCATTTACTTCCAGCATTCATCAATTTATTTTGCCCCTGTCGGTTTTTATGTCTGATACAGCTTTCCAACAATTGTGGATTTCATATCAGTATAAAAATTTATACTTAAATTAATTTTATTATATTAGAAGTAGCATTCAGGGGAATATTGTTTATTAATTATATTATATTACACGAAATCCATTGCTTTAGAGGAAGAGAAGATATATGGAAAGTATTTAATGAAAGCTTTTCGTTAGAAGGAAGTCATTGTACTTTTATAATAATAGCTCATTTGTTATGCAGAATGGGAGGAAGATGGGTTGAGAGAAAGACATAGACAGGGAAAGAGATGGAGATGTATTCAATTTAAAATTTACTTAGGCTGTAATATTGTTCAGAATATTTCCAATTAATTGTATTCCCTATAAAAGTAAATAATGCAGTTACTTTAGAAATTACATTTGCGGGTATAGTGTCAGCTTACGGCTGTTGTGCGGAGAAGACGTCTAACACGAGCCATTTCGAGAACCGTAATAGTACAAAAATGGGAAATGATCTACTCATCTACACTAGTACCCTCACGACCGGTCTCGTGCAAATTAGAGATTCAGACGTTCGGAAAGATCTTTTGCAGACATGTATGTTTTGTTTATTGCATTTTCATTTCATCTAGGAATCTATTTACTTCGCAGGTCAGGTGATGTGAAATGAATAAAAAATATTATCTTCAGACAAGTATTTGATCAACCTTTTTTCTTTTTCGTTCATTTCGACTAAAGAATCTTTAATACTTGTATGCAGCTGCTATTGTATTCACTCTGGAATTAGGTCATTTAATCGTGAAGTATTGTAAATAATTGGAATGGATGGCAGAAACGCTATCGGAAGAGGAATATACTAAAATCTTGGTATTTGATTGTCTCCTTATGATTTGATTATATAATTTCACTGAGGATATTTCTGCGTCGATTACATAATTAACAGATTATCAGTCTTGAGACGGCAAAATCAAGTTTTATAATCTAAAGAGTTCCAACAATAACGGCATTTGTATAATCTAAAGAGTTCCAATAATGCGGCATTTGTATGTATTTACAATGCCCAATATCCGTTCCTACTTTTAGAACGATACAATAAGATCTGAAGATAACGATTCTGCCAACTCGTCGCCGTACATTAAGGTATAATTGCAATCCATGTTAATAACTTCATCACTTTTCTATTAGAAATTATTCCTAGAAATCCTGTTATTATTATTGTTTGCATATGTTTTCTGTAGTAGCGATATTTTTTTTAATAACTCAATTTAAACCGAACACTTCCCTACGTTCTTTTCTTTCATGATATGAATTGTAGCAATTCTACAAATTACAATATTATTGCTCCCTATTTTACTTTGTTTTCTCAAATAATATCGGCTTTCCCCAGTATAGTTTAAATTTGTATGATGATACTGTTTAGCTTCAGGTCAGACTAGAACCAACAGATGTATGATGAAAGGCTTTCACCCTGCGATAATATCGTCATTTTCTCCCTCAACCCAGCTGTCTTATGGAATGAATTTTTCACTAATTACGTTGGCCAATATCTAATGTTCATAACATGATTTCTTGCATATGTGGCTGTCGTTTCTAGCATTTTGAGTTCTTTCATTGGCTCTAGTATTTTAATTATAATATGATTGCGTTGCCGTATGAAATCCCAAACTTCATTCACTGGAAATTCATATAATGTCAAAATCATATACATGATATTTTTTTCTTTCATAAAGTAAAAATGAATTTGAACGATTTGTGTGGTATTTTCATGTATTCTCTTATATATTGCTACTGAACTGTACATCTTATTGGGTTTTTTTCCAATTAGACTGCATATAGTTCGAGTGTTTTTGGACATATAAAAGCTACATGAAGTGTGTTGTCGGTGTTCTGCTTCTGCACTTCACAGACCAGTGCGTTAGTGTAAGGCTTTAGTTCTGATACTGGAACAATAATTTACGATATCCACCCATGCATCTCCCTCGCTAATCTGTTCATAGAATTTCTTTCGTTGATAATATATCACGTTTACCTCTTTCAATCCATATACTTTTGATATATAGATATATATTTCATATATTTTACTGTCTTTAGTTTCATTACTGCAGTTTTGTTTATCTTACATAACAGCAGTTCACGCTAGTGCTTACATACCATATGACAGTAACTCGATCTCTGTACAGTTTTCGCACTTATTTTTTCTTTGAAATGGCTATATAAATCGTGTTAATAGCACTTTATGGTTGTAATCCTACTCATATAATCATTATATTAGAGGATTTCTTATCTCGGTTATTTTCTATTCTTTATTCCATCTTAAAATGACTTTTCTTCAGCTCTTCAAAAGGATGTGGTCAAAGTGCTAATAGCTACAAATTTATTTTATTTGTACTTGATCGCTTATATTAAGCATTGCTGTTTACTTCCTTGAATATTTACTTTCTAAGATGTTCGTTTAAGTTAGTCTTCTTTAGTTGTATTGATTTATCATACATAGCTAATTATAATGCTTTACAATTACTTTTGTAATTTGGCAACATGTCAATTGTATTTCAAAATTTTTATGTGCTTTGTTTTCCTTTTCAATGTTAAAACTACACAAAGTATACCTGAAATGTTATTCCCATTGCTTTTTAAATTAAATATACCAAATAGTCTGCTTTATGTTCATATTTCAGAAAATTGTATTTATTATCCACAAACGAAAACAAATTTGTCATGTGGTATCTGCCATTAATATCATACTTGTCCATTACGCAGTGAGCTGGCAGAATCGTTACCATCCCGGGCCAAATGTTTAACATCATTTCGTCTGTCTGCAGTACAAATTCCACTGAAATAGACTTTACCTTTCATTCTTTCGGAATCGATGAAATAAGTACCAGTTAAACAGTAAGATCGATGGAATCAAATTACTACCACCCCGAAATTGCTAGGTTTGTCTCAAAATTGGAAAATAATATTATATTTAATTGTACAATTTCTCCTCATTTTATAAGCCAGAAATAATGTATCATACCATTATTGTAGCCTAATTTAAAGAGTAAACCTTACTTCCCAACCACATGGTTTCAAGTTCACTCCTTCTACGTGGTTTCTTGGGCAAGTTTCATCTATAGTAGAAAACACTTGCCCAAGATGACACAAGCCGACAAAAGCCTTGTGAATAGATTTAGTAGGTGCAAAATGAAAGAAACCCGTCGTATATATGTATATATATATATACAGGATGTCCCCAAAAAATGTATACACACCTTAAGTAATTGTAAATTTGTTATTCTTTGTAAGCCTAGTACTTATTCTATCGTTCTCTTTTGCCGAACCACTATGCGTATATACTTTTTTGGGACACCCTGTATATATATATATATAATATATATATATATATATATATATATATATATATATATAATATATATATATACATACATATATATATATATACATATATATATATACATATATATATATATATATATATATATATATATACATATATATATATACATATATATATATACTATATATATATATATATATATATATATATATATATATATATTATATATACATATATATATTATATATATATATATATATATATATATATATATATATATAATAAATAGAAATATATGCATACATACAAACATATATGTACGTACCTACATCTACATGTATATATACATGCATATATAAGTAAATATACGTGAGTACAGGACACCACAACAAGACGTAGAAACGGGAAAAAACAAAAGTTTACAACAAGAAAACAATTACAGGACATGCTACATAAGGAAAAATCCGCCGCCATCAGGTGTCGCTAGTTAAACTCAAGCGTGTTTCGAAGGCAAGACAGGACACATCGTCAACTAAGCCTTCCTGGGAGAGAATTAAAATAAAATTCCAAGCAGCGGGGTAAAACGGGTAAGAACACAAACAGGACGTAACAATAAAACTGCACAATAAATTACAAGATAAAAATACATGTACAAAAAAAAAATACAAAGCGAGAAATAAAAGGAGAATACAATACGGGAAATCAAACAAACAAGAGAACAAACGAGAAAAAACAAACAAACGAAAAGGTCTTTTTTTGGCTAGACGGAAGATGTTGTGTGGCAGCGTGTGGAAAGCATGACTTTTCAGTGGCAGAGGCAGCGTGCAAAAGAAAGAAATTTTTAGGCTGGCAGTGAGAAAGAAGGAGGAGGTGGACACGCGGCTGAAAGAGAGAAGAGGAAGGGTTGGAGGGAGAGAGAGTGGAGAGGGTAAAGCAAAAGGAGAGAATTTCGCGTCTTAAATATATATATAAAAATTAAATGGAGACAAGAAGTGGAACGAATCGATACATACGTATATATATGTGTGTGTGTTTATGTGTCTGTGCGTGTATATGTGTGCGTGTGTGTATGTGTACACCATTCTGATTGTAATATCCCCCGTCACACACCGCTTGACAACTGGTGCGGTTTTATTTACGACACCGTAAATAAGCGGTTCGGCAAAAGAGAACAATTGGAAAAGTACCTGGCTTTAAAAAAAAATAACTAGCGGGACTGATACATTCGACTTAAAATTTATTCAGGCTGCAGTCTAGTGACTAAAACAAGAAGACATTTTAATATTTATATGTGCGCGTTTGTGCGTGTGTGCGTGTATATGTATACGTATATATATATATATATATATATATATATATATAGAGAGAGAGAGAGAGAGAGAGAGATTAATAAAAGTTTGTAGTGAAGATTTTCTATCGAGTATTACTATCCACGCTTCAGGAATCCATCGTGAACGTTGGACCAACAAAATGAATTCTTTTCATATGAATTAGTTGAAAAAAACTCGAGTTCATCTTGTTTTATGGGTTTTTAAGTAAAGGATGTTTTGGTAGTGGTTAATGAGATGTTCGTTGTCATTTCGGAACTGTGTGTGTGTGCGTGTGTATGTGTGTTGTGTGTGTGTGTGTGTGTGTGTGTGTGTGTGTGTGTGTGTGTGTGTATCTTCCTCAGTTTGTGTGTGTGTGTGTTTGTATGAGGGTGTGTGAATTTTTAAACAAAACTTATAGGAGATATATTTTGAGGTTTGGTTAGAGCAGGAAGAATGAATATAAAAATATAAAACAGCAGCAAAAAAAATTATAATATAAAGAGATAATTTCTGGGATGGTTCGTTTCATGACAGGTCAGTAGAGGTCAAACATTTAATCAATTGAAAGAAACTGTTGTTTTTGTCACTGAATGGCTGACAGGTTTTCTTGGTCAGCTCTAAGGCTGCTTAGCTATAGAATTCACAAAATTGTTCAGGAACGCATTTTAAATGCGTTTGTGTATGCGAGTGTGTGTGTTTGAGAGAGAGAGAGAGAGAAAGAACTTATGTGACAGTGTGTGTGTGTGAGTGTGTTATGGGCTGATTAAGAGATAATTCTTCCAATATTTTAGTAACAGTAATAAAAAAACATCGTTAAATATATTCAGTACTTATTTGGTTTGGTTCATCTTGAAAAGCAAATTTTCTAATAAAATATTCTTATACATTTATAAATATTTTTTTACACGTTCAGTTTTGGTGAGAATTATATATTCATACACATATAAACGCACACAGACACACATACACGCACAGATATATTTGTATATATTTATATATGTTTATATATACATACACACACATTGATATTCCATCGTTATTTTGAAAACTTTAAAGGATTGAATTTAACGCCTTACTTCCCTGGGCATGGATACATTGAAACTCCGACGTCTGACAGCTGACTGGGCAGACATCCGTAAAATTATTAACCATCTTACTAACAATAACTCTGAGCACCTTTTCAAACTCCACCTGTCTAATACCCGTAGACATGTTTACAAAGTCAGAAAACAGCACAGCTCCCATGACTTTCGGAAACATTTTTTCACGCTAAGAGTTGCTGAAGCATGGAACAAACCGCCGACACCAGTTGTTAGTTGTCGGAGCACTGCATCCTTCAAAACTTCCATGCTTCCTGAGATTCGCCAACACTACACCAGATTTTCTCTCCTCCATACACACGCAAGCATGCATCTGACTCATATACTATTCACTTTCCAGATATTTGTACATTACTGCACATGCTTTATACGCACTTTTGACAAGTTGTGGTGCACCTGAGCACTGTATACAATAATTTCATTATTGTTATTATTATTATTATTATTATTATTATTATTATACACAACCAAGAACTATATTCTTTACTAATTTGATTGTTTAAATATTGTTGATGGTCCACATAGAGAGTATTCAACGAGCAGTCTCCTTGGAAAATATGGTGCTAGTTATGCACTCATTATTTTTCACATTGCATCAAGACGTATATCTTAACTATGGAACGACATCGAAGATATAATCTACCTACAATATCTTTCGGCTAAAGAAAAATTAAATTGGTACGGCATTAACAAAATTTAGAATGCTGTTTAATACCTATATTTTCATACAAAAGAAAAGGTTCTTATGGCAATGCTTGAACCCACAGTCAGAGAGATCAAAGTATAGAAGCTATTTCACTGAACTGGAGATGCTAAGAAAAAAAGTCGGTAATATGATGAAGATACGGTTGCATGGTTCAAAATTTCGTTCAGTAACCGTGATTCTTTGTTCACATTGCGTGAAGATTTATAAAGAGAAATTATAGTAAGCCTTTCGTATGTATATATATATATGGAGGGATGTGTGAGACAAAACCTTAATAAAGTTCACATCTTTAAATATATGTATTTATGCGCTTACTTTTACGCCACTTAAAACAATTGAAGCTCTCGATTTACGGTAAGATATCATTTCGTCAGTTGCTTAATGAATTAATAGGTACCAACTTCAGAATAACAACTCGGGTCGATGCACTCAACACTGCATTTGAAGTCGGTTATCCAGTATCTCAATGATTTAATAATTGCTATATACATATAAAAATATACGTATATAATAGCATACTGATTTCAATTATTTGTCTCATTATAATCATTATAATTATATTAAGATACAAATATGCTTTCCACCACTGCCTCTTTACTTGCACTCCGACTCCCTCTTAGTATTCGAATATAAATATTTAGATTATATACACATCCTGACATTCATAAATATAAACACACATATAAACAGAATGTTATTGCATTTTACCGTTCTATAATTCAAAAATACTTCGAATGCAGCGAGAGAGAGGAAGAGAGAATAAGAATACAGGATATCTATAATACGCAGTGAGGTCACACACTTATAACGTCTTTGTATTCGCCCTTCTCCCTGAGCCTCTTTGCGCTTAAAATTTCTGTATCTCTTTCAAACACTCTACTTCGCATATTTACGTTAACTCTCACTTCTTAAAATTCTCTCTCTCTTCTCTCTCTCTCTCTCTCTCTCTCAAAACACACACACACACGTCATCGTCAAGTTAATATTACCAAAGCAACATGTGCGAGTGCACACACACACATTCGGGACCCCCTTCGGTCATGACGGACCATGGGATTGCATCTAGATAGTTACCCCCCCCCCGAGGCACAAGTCCGGGCAAGGTTGTTTATGGAAGACCGGCAGTCACCCATGCATACCGGCCTCCCCTCTCCCCGCCACCAATGTTATCCAAGGGAAAGGCAACAGACGATACAGCTTGGCACCTGCAACTCATTTCTACAGCTGAGTGAACTGGAGCAACGTGAAATAAAATGTTTTGCTCAAGAACACAACACGCAGCCCGGTCCGGGATTCGAACTCACAACCTCACGATCGTAAGCTCGACGCTCTAACCACTGAGTCATGCACACACGCAGAAATGCAATTATATCGAAGCACTTATTATGCGCCTGTTATTTTATATACTAAGATACTGTTTAAGAATACAGAAAATACACAGAGAAAGGGAGAACGCAAGAGTTTCAGACTCTAAATTCTTATAGAATCATCTGAATTATTTCCTTTTTTAATGTTACTCTCACACTTCTGTTTCCTCACAACCATTCTCCAGCAGCAAACTATGCAAAAATTACGTGAGAACGTACTATTGTATTGATATAGATAGATGGATAGATAGATAGATAGATAGATAGATAGATAGATAGATAGATAGATAGATAGATAGATATGTAGGTAGGTAGGTAGGTAGGTAGGTAGGTAGGTATGTAGGTATACGCATATATGCATATAAACATGCATACATATACACAAATATACATATACACACAACATAGAGATATATATTTCTTCGTTGTTCAGCCTTTTCTAAGCTATCAAATCGAATAATATATAGTTGCATGAGTGTATGTCTCTGTGTATGTCTATGTATGTTCATGTGTTCGCCTGCTTCTCTGTGCGTGTGTGTAGTAAATATCACATTCAAGAGAAGCTCAAACTATAGTAGACAAGTTAAATCATATACTTCCCAAGAAACGGAGGAAACATTACACATGTATATTATTTAAATAGCCAACATTACTTTAACAATATCTTAGAAGACGAAAAAATGTTGCTCACAACAAATATTCAACATGTGCGACCATAATTAAGGCCATTATCGATTAAGTAAATTCTAATAGAAAGTTATTCGATTATAGCGTTTGATGGTGAGTTTGGAGATAACGTTCACTAGGTCTGGGCCATAATATTACTGAAATTTAATATTCTGCTATTATGGCTGTGCTATTCAATTGCAGTACACTGTTTCGCGTTAAATGTGCGAAATATGTCATTTAAATTTCAAAGGCAAAAATTCATTAGCTCTATATGTGTCATTTTTTCTAGTCTCTCATGATGTTTCGTCTGGTTTGTGGCTGGCCTTTCTCTTCATAAGCATGAGGAACTAGGCGATCCATTGGGAACCATCTCCGCAACAATAGCCTTGGGTCGACGAAAGCATTCATGATCGTTTATCGAGCTGGCAGAAACGTTTGCATGCCGAGCGAAATGCGTAGCCGTATTTCATCTGCCGTTACGTTCTGAGTTCAAGTTCCGCCGACGTCGACTTTGCCTCCTCATCCTTTCGGAGTTGATTAAATAAGTACCAGTTATGCACTAGGGTAATTATAATCGACTTAACCCGTTTGTCTGCCCTTGTTTGTCCTCTCTGTGTTTAGCCCCTTGTGGGTAGTAAAGAAATAGGTTTTAGAATATCCTCATCGGTTGTGGACTACAATGCTGTAGACGACTGTTCAGTATTTTTTTTTTTTGAAGAACCTGCTCAAATGAGTTGCTTATAGTGATCACATAAAATAAGGCGGCGAGCAGGGAGAAACCTTAGTGCGCCGGGCGAAATGCTTAGCGGTATTTTGTCTGCCGTTACGTTCTGAGTTCAAATTCCGCCGAAGTCGACTTTGCCTTTCGGGGTCGATAAATAAAGTACCAGTTTTGCACTGGGGTCGCTGTAATCGACTTAATCCTTTTGACTGTCCTTGTTTGTCCCCTCTATATGTAGCCCCATGTGGGAAATAAAGAAATATATAGTGAACACATATTTGTGAAGCACATTAGTTCTCTCTGTCTCTCTTTCCGTCAACTCGGCATTGTCTGAACTGGTACACGATCTGCCACACGTCATATGTCAAAGTGATCGCATACACATTCATACATGCATGCGTACATACATAAATACATGGACGTATTTGTTTGAACCTCTATTTTACAAGCATATGTTGTGGAAAAAACACCCAGCTTGGTTCGCTTCATCAATTATTGAAAGATATTCTCAAGTGGTTTAGTAGGGCAACTGTATGATTCTATTTATATCAAAACATTGTTGTGACGGTATACTAGGAAAAAATGTGAACATAAATATTTTACAAGTGTTCAGTATTTCATCATTATCTTCTTTGAAATCAATTGTATTGATGTTTATTTTTGTTCAAGAGACCTGTATGCATGATGCTAATTTTTTTTTTTGGGTGATGATGATTTTTGATAGAGCGATCTGCCATCAAGGTGACGCACCACTACTTTGGTTTTGTTCCCAAAACGCATTGCAAATAGCTGACATACGGGTGAAAATTGAATGCTTGTCTCTCTAACAGAATTTTCATTTAAATAATTACAAATATTTCAGAAAAGTAACACAGTTATTAAATATTGTACAACACATATCACACGTGGGTTATGCATGACGATGATGAAGGAGGTATAATGAGATGACGTGACTTTTCTACACGCATACATATACTTATATACACATAAACACACACACACACACTATATATATGTATATAAGCATACGTTTTTGTGCCTTTATATGTGTAATGTTGATACATATATTTATATATATATATATATATATAATATATATATATATTATATATATATAGTTAATATATATATATTATATATATATATAGTTAATATATATATATATATTATAGTTAATCCAAACAAGAAAACATAAAACACAAGAAAACACAAAAAACACAAAAAACACAAAAACAAACACAACAACGCGAGGACATGGAAGAAAAATAGTATTATTGGACGCTCAGGAAAGAAAGGGCTTAGCAACAAGTTGCTGACCGCATACCAAAAAGTTTTAGAAATAGCAGCCAAAGGACTACTATTTCCCTTTTCTACAAAAATATGTCTTCACAGACGACAATATTTGTAACTCACATATGGCAATAAAGGAAGAAACATAATGAAATCAAACATATCTATATCTATCTATATATATATATATAATATATATATATATATATATTCATATATATGTATGTATATATATCTATATCTACATCTATATATATATATTCATATATATATATATATATATGTATACATATCTATATCTACATCTATATATATATATATATATATATATATATGCATATATACGTACACATTTATAAATAATTTTTATATAAGTAAACATATATCGGTTTGAATGTGTGTGCGTATGAGTGTGCAAAGATAGAGATGTGGTAGAGCAAGATACACACGCTTATGTGTATGTTTAATAAATGTCGAATAGAGTATTGTAATTTAAAGGTGTGTTTCTTTATGAGTGTCATTATTTTATTTCAGCCTGATATCTATAGACCAAACTACATAATAGTAAATGTATACGTGTGACGCTGTTTGAAAGAGTGAATAATACTTTAATTTGAAGTAGAATTTATGGAAGCACGTTAGTTAGGTTGATTTCAATTGCTTTGTTTCTTTGTGGATATTTAGTATCCTTTCATTTTTACTCAGACAAAGGATTGTTTTTACTTGGACAAGTGATTCTGTTTGTTATTCCTATATAAACATGATGACCTGGGTTGTTTCAGGTTCAGTATACGTCACTATCTTGACATTATACTTGTCTCCTGATCACCTTTAACTTGATTGAATAACTCATTCACTATACATCACTGTACTATATATCAATATTTATTGTTCATATTTAATCGGATGTGAAAACAAGGTCTTTCTTTTGAGGTAGTTAGAGTCTAACAGTTGCTATTCTTAGTGAGTAAAGCAAACAAGACAATGCTAGTATTTTACAATTCTTCGTTACAAACAAAAGATATCATTTTATTTTATCTAACACATATTTGTGATTGTGGTAGAGATGTGGTATTTTTAATAGGATCTGAATATTTTTAATAATATTCTCTTTGAATGTACAGTATAATATAGCTAAATTTTGTGTTCACTGTGCGGTGTTGAAAATATCCATACAGACATTGTATCCTTAAAATAAAAGCCGAATGAATAAAAACACGCTTAGAATTTTGTTGCATTTCACTTTATGAAAACTGGTTATTTTTATTATGAGGAAAATGGTGTAAAACAAGATGTGCTTGTATAAAGAATTATAGAGTTCGGTGACAGTTACGTTGTAAAGGCATAGTGTTCAGAATACAACGTTAATAACCTAACCGAGGGGAGAATATTCTTTCCTAGGATAATATAATTAAACTCATTATTGACACTATTAACATTGGAGGATATAAATGTCACTATTTTCAAGAAAGCCAGAGAGACAGATAAAAAGATGATTATGAAGATTAATGGGAAAATAAATCAAGGATGGGCAGAATGTTCTTGGACACAGAGGTGTAAGGATAAGTGAAAAAATTGTCACAGGTTTTGAGAAAATGAAAGTGTTGTTGACTATGCGGTAGGAGAATTTGGCTGTGTAACAATCAAAGTAGAATTCGAATTAAATTTTTAAAATTGCTTTAACCACAAAGCAATTAATCTTTTAATTTCTTTCATATTCTCTATCTAATTACTAAGAATATTTAATTAATGCCCAATCTACTTATATTCATCATAGAATCCATTCGCGTTTGAATGTCTCTCATACCGTTCTTCATTTGAAGAAGCGGTAATATATTCTGCAAGGCTTTCGTTGTTGTTGTACTCTCCCGTGGTCAATATGATGTTTAATTAAATTAGCAGCTATTGCTTGCATCACTAGTTACACCAATGCTACTCTATCACATATTTCAGGATCCGTATACATTATCTATACTGCCGATATTTTCTATATCATGAGGCGCTTTTATTACTTCGTCGAATAACCGACATCTTTCATGAAAATTCGATAATTTTCCTGAGATGGAGGGTTTCTTACTAAACTTTATGCGAAGTTTTAACTTTAATGTAATTACTAATTTGTATCCTGAATATGTTAATATCTTTATATACATTTCGTGGTTCTCTCAGAGAATCCACCTCACTGCACTTTGCTATGTATCTCCGATTTAATAACCAGCGAATATGAATATGAATGTCAGTTGGAAATCGAACAGCCGTACTGTACCTCAGTCAATAAATATATTACTAATGACTAATATTTCGTCCTCGTATTCCGGACTTGCAAAACTGAAGATCAATTTCTATGAACCTGGGAATATTTTTAGTTGAATTCATCTATGTACAATACTAACATTTAACGTATCGTACTTCAACGAATAAAACGGAATGAATTTCGTCAATATTTGAAATCAATACTTACAGGGAGATACGTAAATAGAGTAAAGTATTTAATCCGTGTATCACTCCGTTAATTACCAAATTTCTTATACGTTCTTATAATTATTAGCAATGTGTGCATGTCTCGTCTCTTCTTCATATAGTATGTATGGGTATATATGTATTCGTGACTGAATGTTTTTACGCCTGTACGCATGTATACGTGTTTCAATTTTCGCCAAAATTGAAAATATCGATGAACTACTGTGCACGACTAAAGTCACATGTAAGCAATCTATTGCACAGTGCTCGCATATTAAAGATTATATTAAGTAAATTACATTAGAACATTATTTTACTGGAACCGTTCCCCACGTTGGCAATAATGATCTTCACCTTTTCGTCCATTGGCCTTAGTTAAACAAAAGAACTGTAGATAAGTATTAATTATCTGTTGTTTTGTGAACGAAAGATTAACTTGATAGCTGACGTAGGTCATTCTCTCTTAAAATATAAAATTGAAAGATTACACTATTTAAGTATCTTTCTGATGCTGTTTACAATTTACGTATTTCAAAAACTTATCGTATTTGTATTCGCTTTTAATGAAAGGATATCTGTTAAGAAGGTCAGTTACTACTTCCTGTCGTTTTCTTTGTCTTCAGTCCAGTGCACACCTCATTTGTATTAATGCGTTCAGTAGTCTCTAGCCAATACCTTTATATATCTACGTACTTATGGCAAAAGACCAGCCTAACGATAACCTTAGCCTACCAGATGGAAGCAACGTTCTTAATCATCGAATTTTTACTTTGATGTTATTATAGCGTGTTAAAAGGAAATTTCTATCACTTCTCTTCCTACCAGACAGGCTTCATTACTTTGTCGATTACTGTTATTATCTACAGTGCGTTCGTACAGCAATATAGCCGATTATTAATGGAGTTCTCTGTGGAGCTTAACTCAACAAACTTTGATTAGACCTGAATCAAAGATGGTGAATTGGTTAATTTCCTTGTTACTTGGGTTCTGCGCTTTAAAAAATACATTTCTCTATCATGTACTTCTTCATCGTACATTAATTATCAGTGAGATAAAGGTTTAATAATATTAAGGAAGAAATATCTATAAAATATTGCTTGAAGAAAGTTGTTCTAATCTCGAGGCATATTTCTAGCAAATTAATATAGATTTCTAATGAAGTTCAACATACTATACAGTAAATTTATACTATAGGATATAACAGAATTTCCGTTCATTACCAGATAGTATTTTATAAATCAAGTTAAGTTCACTTCTTCATTCGAAGCAACAGAATAGTTCATATGAAAAAATCGTTTTCTTAGTGGCTTTATACGAAAACATAAATAAAATATGTAATTTTCTCTCTGAGGCGTTTTAATGTAGACTATTACAATCAAGCACTGTTTTCATTCTTCAACTGAACTCGAAATACATGAAACATAAAGGGAATGTTTCAGATTATTTCGTATGATCATGACTCTGACAACTACTAGTCACTGAATCAGTGATAACATCCAAATATACATCAGTGAATGGCTGCTGTTGCAGAAATATGAACGGAAGACAAATGTAAGAATGTTTTACATATTGGTATCCAAGAACCTATGAATGTATCATTGAGGCAATATATATCCTTCGAAATTGCGCATGCTTCATTGAAGAATATTCATTCCAATATCATATGGATATTAGTAGTATTCTTCAAAGCTATTGTGTAAAATCTAGACTTAAATTTTTAACAGGATGTTTGTAATTACGTAAATTCATTCATATAATATTGCACGTTCATATAACAAGAAATAATACTAATATATTTGGACTTGGGCACGCAGTTTGGTTGACAACGTTTCGCCTGTTGTTCATCTGGATTTCTAAAGTTACCTGGGTATAATCAATAGCTAACGCAGTGTAAACATTTATTGTGAGGACACCGCTGCAAGGTTCCTGCTTTGCCCACTTGAAGACACTTGCATACAACATATACGTGGATGATCAACTGCTTGTGTCACACATATATTTGCGTTTTTAAGTGTGTATGCGTGTATGTGTGTGCATGCGTGTGTGTGTGTTTGTGCGCGCGCACATAACTGCTAATGTTAAATATGTAAACGCATGTGTATGTTTGTGTGTGAGCGCAACTGCAAATGTTAAATATGTAAATGTGTGTGTATGTGTGCGTGTGTCCATGTGTGCGTGTGTGTGTATGTGTGCGTGTGTGTGTATGTGTGCGTGTGTGTGTGTTTACCAGTGTGTTTTGTGTATATATACACACATGCATGTTAAGATGGATACTGGATCGGATAAAGTCGACAAGGTCTGAGATAAAAGTTTGAGTGTCAATCTTGACTTCTATCACCATCTTTGATTTATTAGTGTTCAAGTATGTTCTTGGTGTACCACTTGATTGTTTGGACAACTATCAATGATTGGATATTCATCATGACATTAAGCTCTCTCAATATCCTTAGAATTGATCTTGGATAATACTTGCCTTCCGTTCATTGTTTTGAAATAATTGCAAAGACGCTTCTAGCTCAAAGTTACATTTTATGAACTAATTGTAAACTAGGAATTACGTGGAAAATGAAGATTGTTGCTTCAGAAGAGAGATTTTGTGAAGAATGTAATGCTGAAACAAAACTGGTTCGAACACACCCAAATTTAAAGGCAAACTCACCTCGTTGTATGTAATATTGGTATGAAATTATAGCACAAGGTTAGCAACTTCGTGGGAGGAGGTAAGTAAATTAGGGTATTTATTCTATTGACCCTGAAATTATGAAAAGCAAATTTGCCCTGCTTGGCATTTGAATTTATAATGTTAAGACGGAAGAAATTTCGCTAAGCATTTCGCCCGGCGTGCTAACGATTCCGCCAGCTCACCGCCTCCCATTAGAATGTAATATTGACGCGAAATTTAAATAATCATCAGATAATGCAATTTAGGAATGCTGGAAAATATATAAGTCATGGGGAGGGGTTACCCACTACGGTTCTTGTGTTATCAGAATCTGTTTTATCGAAATTCAAAGTAATACTACTAAGTTAACTTGACGTATATAGGCATCAGTTATTTGGAAGCAGGTGACTGGTTGTCATGACAATTTACGAAACATTATAGAATTGGTATAAAATTACTCATTGTAAAATTACTCTCGGCGAAATAAGCAGTGCACCAATAAAGAAAACTGAACCATTCAAGAAGTTATACGAATTAATTGTGTGGGGCTCCTAATTTTCCAGGTGTAAAATCTGGATTTTATTGGTTATCCAGACGTCTCAGACAGAGCTTCTACAGTCGGTGACTAATTAAGAAACGTTTGCAGTGTTCTGTCGTGCAGACACTGAAAGCATGCAACTTTTAAATTAGTAGAAATATGAAGTTTGGAAGATATAATGTACACGGTAACAATGCACATTTTCATTCCAAACAATCACAAGGAATTATTCATAACTTAAATCAGTGGTTCCCAACCTGGAGTCCGCGGACCCTTACTGGTCTGCAAAGCTAGTACTGGGGTTCCGTAAACTAAATTCAAAATTACACACACACAGACAGACAGACAGACACACACACACACACACACACACACACACATATATATATATATATATATATATATTAAGGTATGTAGAAAAATACAACATGGACAAGAACGTATAACTCTTAGAAGACGATACAATAAACATGGACAGGACATTCGAACCCCTCAGTCTTCAGTCAAGAACCGGATCATCGCAGTAATTTCGGCTGATTAATCTTATATATATATAGGTATATTAAAAGGGGTCTGAGGGAAAACTCATTTAAATAAAGGGGTAGGGAACAGAATGCACTTGGACTTGTCTGAAGCAATGGAACGAAAGGTGCTGTGACATTCATAGTTCTATAGAGGAATCGTATCTCTACGAGTTTATTTGGCGCCACAGATATGAAAAGTATAATTTTTTTTATGATACTGGAGTGCAAGCTCAATTTCCTTAAATTCATAACATTCCGCTATATTATTTTATTTCATCATTGTTTTCTGTCCTTGACAGTTCATATGATTTCGTTCCAAGGCCTATGACTATGGCAATAATATAATTATTATTCTAAACATATATAAATATTTTTTCAAGTAGCTGGAAGAAAATTAAAAAAAGATGTTGAAAAAATCATTACTCATCATTTTTTTTTCATTAAACATATATCTTTTTCTTAAAAAAACGCTCCCATCTTGTTTACTTGCATTAAATTCTTTTTTGACAAAAATAGAAATTCAATTTCCACGGTTCCCTCCTTGTCTTCATTTTCAACGAAACTCCATTGCCATGGCAGCAAACACTCGCGAGGACACAGAACTTATTTCATTGGAAAATATATATAAGTTTAGCTGCTCCTATCTTGTTTATTATTAATTTTTCGAAAAAAATTGGAATGCAATAGCTGTCATCAGCATGCAAAAATACATTCGTGTAGAAAATTTGAAAACAATCCATTGGGAATTGAAAAATCTTCAACTGGATAGTTGAACACGAAATAAGTCCCAGTTTCTTTTCTTCATTGAATAAACCGATAGTCGAAACTTGCCGTCTAAATAAAGTCAAATTTCACAATTTGACTTAGCTCTTAATATTAAACCACCAGCAAAGTTCCGTTATTTGTTAACAAAATGTAGAATATTAGCCAAAATTTAACGAAAACGTGCGTCCTCACCCACATGTCTACATACATTTTTGTGTGTACACACACTCATATATATATATATATCTCCACGCTGGCATATATGGAAATAGATCCACTTGCAGTACCGGAATTCCGATGCGCTTGAACTGCATTCCCAGAGCCTTAGGATAGTTGGTAAGTATAGAGGCGCTTGGAAAAATTGGGTGGGGTTAATGGATGAAGAGTTAAGACTATAATAATGAGGATGAAGACAAATGTTTGAATATAGCCATGTATGTTAATAATTCTCTATCTCACAAATTCAGACAAAAATTTATGAAACAGATGATCCATTCCTTCAAAATCATCTGAGATTAAAATAAAACGATCATTATACTTGATACTTTTAGATAATAGCAATAAAGTATTTTGTACCATAAAAGGGCCGCGAGCTGGTAGAATCGGTAGCACGCCTGGTAAAGTTTTAAGCGGCATTTCGTTTGTCTTTACGTTCTGAGTTGAAAATCCAGCGCGGTTGACTTTGCTTTTCATCGATTTCGAAGTCTATGAAATAAATACATGTTGAATACTGGCAGGGTGTAATCGACTTAGCTCTACCCCGTAGTGAGCTCGCAGAAACGTTAATACGCCGGGCTAAATGCTTAGTGGTATTTCGTCTGCAGCTACATTCTAGTTCAAATTCCACCGAGGTCGAATTTGCCTTTCATCCTCCCCGGGTCGATAAATTAAGTACCAGTTACGCACTGGGTCGATGTAATCGACTTAATCTGTTTGTCTGTCCTTGTTTGTTCCCTCTATGTTTAGCCCCTTGTGGGCAATAAATAAATAAGAATTGTTGGTACGCTGGGCTAAATGCTTAGCGGCATTTAATCTATCTATACGTTCTGAGTTCAAATTCTGCCGAGGTCCATTTGGGCTTTCATACTTTTGAAGTCGATAAAATGAGGACCATTTGAATACTAGGGTCCATGTAATTGGCTTTCCTCCTCCCCCGAAATTGCTGGCCTTGTGTCGAAATCTGAAACCAGTATTTTATAACTTATTCAACTATCACATATACTTTTATGCCCTAGAACAGTAGTTCCCAACTTTTCACAGTGATTCCGAACTCTTTTATTTAAATGAATTTTCCCCGAGAACCCTTTTTAATATGCTGATCCTTATGTGTATATATATATATATATATATATATAACGAGAGAGAGAGAGAGAGAGAGATACATAGATAGATAGATAGATAGATAGATAGATAGATAGATAGATATAGATAGATAGATAGACGAAATTTTGAATTTAGTTTACGGACACCCAATACTACCTTTGCAGACCACCAAGGGGTCAGTCGACACCAGGTTGATCACCACAGCTCTAGAACATCAGTACGTATAAAACCCCACCATGACCCTTTTCTTTAACTATATCTGCTTTTAAATTTAAAATAATGACATCAATTATTCTCTAATCTAAAATCTTTCTGAAGTCAGCGAGCTGGCAGAAACGTTAGCACGTCGGGCGAAATGCGTAGCCATATTTCGTCTGCCGTTACGTTCTGAGCTCAAATTGCGCCGAGGTCGACTTTGCCTTTCATCCTTTCGGAGTCGATAAATTAAGTACCAGTTACGCACTGGGGTCGATATAATCGACTTAATCCGTTTGTCTGTCCTTGCTTGTTCCCTCTGTGTTTATCCCCTTGTGGGTAGTAAAGAAATAGAAATAGGTATTCTCTCTGCCGCTACATTCTGAGTTAAATTCCACTGAGGTCGACTTTGCCTTTCATCCTTTCGGGGGTCGATAAATTAAGTACCAGTTACGCATTGGTTTCGATGTAGTCAACTTAATCCGTTTGCCTGTCCTTGTTTGTCCTTTCTGTGTTTAGCCCCTGTGGGTAGTAAAGAAATAGGTATTCCGTCGTCCGTCTTTAATTATTAATTTTAAATTCCGTACAGGGTGACTTTGCCTTTCATTCTTTTGGGGTCGATAAAATATGTAGCAGCTGAGCACTGGATAACGATGCAAATTACTGGTCTTGTGCTACAATTTGAAACCAATTTAAAATATCTATTTGATGGGTCAAGGCTTTGATTCATCATCGAAGGTGCAACAATGATACTCTTATACTTCTACTTAAACAACACATATTTTTCTAAAGCAGAAGAAATACACCAAGTCCTAGAAAAATACACAGAATCTAAATCATTTACTAATAATATCAAACTTCCTTGTAGCTAAATTGACTAATGTTGGAGAATAAATATTTTGGACTGCGTTTTAACAAAGCTGATTTTACGTCTGGAATCGAACCTGAATTTTTCTAAATCATAAATTATAATGCTTTATTCTAAGTTTCTATTACAACATGCCGATGCTAATTAATTTGTGATTAGTCTAGGGTTTTAATACTAAAGATTAATGCGATCAATACTTCTGTCAGCGAATATATTGATTAGAAAGTAATATGTAGCAGTTGTTAAAAGAAAACTCATTTATGTATTATTGATCTGATTTCTCAAACCATGACAAATAAAAAGAGTAGTGATTAAATGATGAATAAAAGACTTGTCAGAAATCTTTAAAGTCACAGTTAAAAACTGAGACGAATTTAAAGTCGTCATATCTTTGGGGAAATTAGACAAGACTTTATAATATAAAGTTGAATAAATAATTCAAAGGACTGTAAAATCAATAAAATAGCGATTTATTTCAATGAAATTAGTTTTTCAAAGAGAAACACGTGTATATATTCACGGTAAGTTTTATAAATATAGATTTCTTACTATAGCACTGACACCAGACCACTAGCTATTAATTCCCTGTAAAACTATTACTAATGTGCCTTATTACTTTTAGATCTTATTAACTTTTTTTAGATCTGTAATAATTTCTGGCGACACGAAGCAAGAAAAAATAATTTCTAAGATAGTAGGTGGGGTTATGTTGGACGAGTATGTCCATGCTGCAGATGTTTATCTTATCTAAAATTAGGAGTGAAATACGAGTTGATGTTTATAAAAAAACGGGTCTTGAAGAAACGGTATGCTGCAAAGTACTTAGTAGGATGCGAAACTGTTTCTGCCTTATCGTAAAATTTATTTTTCAATTTTCAAAAAGCAGAGTATTGTGTGTAATTATTTCTATAATTATATTCAGTTTAATTCTTATTTGTATGGTATTTTCTTTTTCTTTTATGTTTTATATATTCGTTTTAGTCATTCAGTAAATTGTTAATTTCTGCAATATATTCACTTTTTCCATAATTTGTTTTTAAATCATGCAGAAATGTTCAAATTTATTTCGAGGGGTATAATTTTTCTTTTAACCTCTCAGATATTCTTGGGCCTTGTATATCAGAGAAATTTCAATTCTACGTTTTTTTCTTTTGATCATATTTCGGTTACATGTGAAAGTTAGCAACAGAGCGCGTAACTTGATCGGATCTGCGATCAAGATGTAAGATGCTGACAAATTTATTTTCATATGTGGGTAGAGCAAATAATCTGTTCTAGATTGTGCTTAATTTAATGTTGTTAAGTATAATTTTTTTGTGAAGGAATTGCTTGTATATTAATAAGAGCTGAGGATGTATTTTTAAATAAATGCTTTTTTACTTATTGATTTATCGGTATCTTTTCAGTAACCATAGAATTTCCGCTTAGTTGCTTTCCGTACACTGAGCTAACGAGTGTGTTTGTCGTTCGGCTGAGTGGAATTACGTTGCAGATTTTTTGTCTGTGATAACTATAATTTTATCTATAGATGGCATTTGGTTTTGATATTATGAATTGAAAATACCACTGTATCCTAGTTTTATATTTAATGTGACTTTTTAAAATACAATATGTACGATTATATTTGGAGCAGTAGATCTGTTCACAAATCTTACTGCTCCAAATATTTAGACTGTCATAGTTTTCAACTTCTGGCTGAATATGTGGCTATAAAGCAGCTATAACTTTACTGTTTGATTTATATACCCTTGTTTTTTACTTCCTACGCGCCAGTAATACATACATTTTGTTTCTTTACAATATCTACTCGAAGATGATGTCAGTTCCATTCTACTAATACATCGAAGAGCTGAAAAGGGCGAAGTACCGGAAAATTATTCTTATAAAGTTATACTCATACATCCCCTTACTCTTAATTTATTGTAGCAATAATATGCAGGGAAACAAATTACTGAAATAAAACTATTTACACACATACGCACGCACGCACGCATACACGCGCGCATATACGCTCACACGTACGCAAAATACACACACAATCGCACAAACACACACCTATGAAAGGGACATTTGTTCATTTGCTCCTCTCTCTTCCCCCGAGCAGTTTGTCTGTAATACGAGAGGCATGGAGAAGTCAAAATGCCGATGGAACTGGTGGATATGAGTTACATTGCGTCATTTTCTTTGAAATAGATTATAATCGCACTAGTTGCTTCTTTCAATTAATTTTCATGGGCATTTAACAATTAAACGACAGAAACGTGCATAAAGCTCGTGTGGATATTGACGTGCAATATATATTTCTACACTCAACCCGTTTACTCACAAGCATCACTCAGGCCTTTCTTCCCTCAGGAAGCCATCTGTTGAACTTTTAGCGCCAACAGAAGAGGTTTATTACTACTTGGAGCTAATAATTGCATAAAGTTACTGAGATGACTATTATTGTATGATGACCATGAGACTTTTGGACTGTGAGAGAAGTGTCATTCAGCTGCTGCAGCTTCGTCTGAGAATTTCTTTCGAGCATTCATTGTGTTTACCCTAGTGGGGAATACCCTACAAAGGTGCTACAAACATGGGTTGCTTTTAGCTTCCTTCACTGAATTTCCACCACCAGTTGGGTAACTTTTCTTTCGTCTTTTGTTTTCATGCTAAAGAAACGATAAATAATGCAATTTGGATTACATATAATTCTGAATCTTATTGAGAGGCCAAATAGCTTTCAGCCCGAACGGTAGAGGGCCATTCTTCCCTAAGGAATCAGCGAATTTCAATATTGATATTCTCGTCCATAATGAGATTAGACTAGTTGACTATTAGATGAGGACGTCAGATAGTAGAGAATACTTAAACGATCAGAAGAACAACAATGATATGCAATATTAGTGATCATGTAGCAGATATATTTAAGAAAAAAATTGTTGTCATACTGGCTCATGGTTATTCATATAACCCTCACAATAGCTAACCTCTTATATAACACGTTACATCTTAAAACAGGAAAGCCCCATTCCCCCTCAGTTACAAGCAATATTGTTTCTCTCATTTTATTCCGTTTAAGAAGTCGACACGATGAGAACCACTTCACGTGAAAGAATACACTGAATCGCTTTCTGCCACTACTTGAGACGTCCTCAAAACAGTATGGCAGGATTTATGCCTAAATGTACAAAACAACAAGGTACTGTTTAATTATATAAGAAACTAGCTGCCCAGAGTTTTAAGAAGAAAAAAAAACAAGCAAATTGAAGTTATATTGAGTTACGAGGAATTAGTCGATGAAGGTTTGTTATGTTGTATAATAAATCAACAAAAATCTGTTGACCTTTCAAACATTCTTCCAGCAGCTAATCATATGGAACAGATGTGACACTAATCAATACTTATAATAATCAATTATTTAGTATAATTCTGAATTGATACTTTATATATACATATCACTCTCAGAAGTGGACATTACCTCCGAAGAATTATATATACATCAAGAATCTAGCAAACTGTCTAAAGGGAAGTTGTCCACAAAGAAGCTCTAAATATTGTTTTGGTATCGTTACATGTTTTGAGCAATTAACACCGATGTTGATAATAAGTAATATCAGCTTGCAACTGGTTTAACTCTTTCATGCAGAACATTTATCGACATGCGTGACATGTTTTCTGAATATTTAAGTTATGCAGGGATACATCATTTGTTGTTCAATCAAAATATGAAATTGAGGTTATTTTAGAGCAACGAGATTTTTACTGATAGAGAGACAGATTCAGCACTGATAACAGAGTCAATTTTATTACAAGATTCGTGTTGGCTGAGATTTACACCACGTCTGACAGCTTATCCAACCGGGAAACAGAAGGAATGTTTCACTAAAAGGCGGCACTCTATATGTGTTAATTTCCATATGTTGTCAAAATTTCTTGGAAAGAAATGCTTATTTTTATCTGTTGTATAAAACAGTGTAAAGGTCGAAAAGCAAATTTAGTACTAAATGTCAGAAACAAATTTAAATGTAAGAGAAGGGAGTCTGGTAGGTAATGAAGCATTACAAGATGAGTGAGAAAATGGAAAATATATACTGGGTACCCCAAAAGAAAGTGATGGGTTTCAATTTTTAATAACTTCCGTAACTTTACAAATAAATGCATACAATTTTGATACAACATAAAAGACAGAATAGAAATTCATATGCACAAGTCAAATTTTGCAACACCACTACATCACATATGAAAAAGGACATCGATTAAATGGGAGTTCTTTTCGGTTTCGCGCGCCTATGCTCTTTCCAAAACTTGCACCATAATACCCTCAAGAGTTTCAAACTCCACTTGTTTGATTTCTTTATTGATGTTCTCCTTCAGTTGCACAAGGGTTTCCGGTTTCTTTACGTAAACCCTCTCTTTCAGGTAACCCCACAAGAAAAAATATCCGAGCTTGTCAAATCTGGGGAACGTAAAGGCCATTCAAAGTAGACCTCACACATGGTTCTAGCAAGATGGGGCAACTGCTCATACGGCAAGAGAAACAATTCAGTGCTACGACAGTGCTTTGGAGAGAGAATAATTTCCCGCTACGGCAATGTCAACTGGCCTTCACGTTCCCCAAACTTGACTGTCCCAGATCTTTTCTTGTATGGATACTGGAAAGAGAGGGTGTACATCAACAAATCAGAGACCCTGGTGCAACTGAAGGAGAACATTAATACAGAAATCAGAAAAGTGGGGTCTGAAACTCTTGAGGATGTTATGGTGCAAGTTTTGGAAAGAGCACGGGCGTGCGGAGCCGAAAATAACTGCCATTTAAGCGATGTCCTTTTTCATATGTGATGTAGTGGTGTTGCAAAATTAGACTTATGCATATTAATTTCCATTATATATTTTATATTGTATCAAACTTTCATGCATTTATCTGTAAAGTTACGAAAGTTATTATAAATTGAAACCCATCAGATTTTTGGGGGGGTGGGGACACCCTGCATATAAAAAATATATAAGGAAATATATCTATAAAAACTCTATAACAGAATAATCAAAGTAATAAAGCGCAACAGTTGATAACATCATAACAAATAAAGGTTTGAATGAATGAATTATAGATAAGTGAATGTAGGTTAAATGAATTGTAATCGGTTAATTGTTAAAAATGAATTGGCAAGATACTCGCGCGGCTAGTTATGTGTACTTGAAGATTAACAAGAATTTTATTCCGAAAAAGAGTTACAGTGAAACTAAGTAATGTAAAGAAATATAACTGTTTGTGTGGATGTGTGATGATTAAAAACTGTTCGCATTAAAATTAATTAGTTTCCGATAAGTTTTAAGATAAGTGTTAATTTATCATATATTTCCGAAGTAGGTTTAAGAAAAAACATTATGTAACAGTATAAAAGTCACGTGTCTGTATGCATTTATATGCGTGTGTGTCGAGGGTGAAAGATTGTAAATAATTTTGCTAAACTATTAAAGCTACTAAGTAAAGTAGATATGCAAATAAAATGTAAAACGGTAAAATTCAACGAAGTTGAGAATTTTTATACTATACAGTACTATAGAATATTCATAGCTGATACGAATGATAAATCAAAAACACACCAAATAAAAATATGGAGTTTAGCGTATACCTACATTAAATCTTAATTACGGAAAGCAAAATTATTTTCATTAAGTGATGTCACTTGGAAAATTTTCTTTTTATGTTAAGCTATACCAACACAGCAAAAAACTTGCTTAACTAAAATATACGAAATTTTATTTTCTGAAGTAAGTCACACACACACACACGTCTGTGTGGTATTTGAGTATTATTTGAGAATTGTTCAGCAGTTAAGCACTCACATAAGAGTTTTTGAGTTTATCTTCTTGTTTATCGGTCTATATTCTTATATGCGTCTCTCCTCCCTTCATCGTTCCCTTGTTTACAATTAGTCCTCTCTTCCGTTTCTCATTTGCTTCTCTTTCTCTCTGTATCTTCCTTCCTTTGTTTTATTTCCTTCTTCCTTCTTCCCTTCTCAACCTGCTTACAACACTTTACTGCCCAGAAAAGATATAAATATCTATTGATATAATTACAGGACAAATAATATTATAGTAGATATATGTCACTTAGATAACTTAAATATTAGCCGTTATTGGCTCACACCATGTCAAGCTTATTAGTACCATCCAGGATAATCTTTTCAGTCATGTCTTCAAGCACCATAATCCTCTTAATGAGTTGTTTGCAGCTGATTTTGTATTTCTTGGAATAGTTTCTCCTGGTAGTTTTTGTTAACATTGTATGGACATTTGTTTTTCTTTTACTGAAAATTATTGAATAAGGCAAGAGCACGCGACGAATAAAAGTTGTATCATAGTATTATTATGTGGTATGAACTCCAAATTTTGCAGAAGGCGTATGAATTTCTAATCCCACACAGGCATGGTTTGGACAGTATGAATAGAATATGTTCCACATTGTGCAAATTGCCTACCGCCAGCAGTGGTTTTGAAGAAAATATATGTTGAGCATTTTGAGGCGATTTCCATAGCCAAGGCCTGTCAGGACAGCTGTAGCTTACAACAGAAACCGATGCTGGACAATCTCTTCGACAAAATTCTGTGTCCCACTGTGTCGAATGCTTGGCTGAAATCAAGATAAATAACGTTTTTACTGCATTCCTCCCCAAGAACATTTAGGATGCCATCAAATTCATGGAGGAGCTGAATTAGGTAGTTTCTGCCATCACGGAAAGCATGTTCGTTCGGATCAAGGAACTGATTTTTCTACTAGTATATTGTTAATTTTGATGTCAGCAACCTCATGAACTTTAATGATAAGAGAGGTTAGTATGTATTTGTGTTAATGGTTCATTAGGTGATGGGGGGATTAGCACATATGTGAATGAAAGTGTCTGTAAAAAGGTGGTAAATGAATTTTATTTTGGTATAACAGAGTGAAGGACCAACCTACATGTGTGACTGTACTTCAGTTCGCTTTATATATCTCTATGTTGTCAGCGTTTGCCAAGGGATTAGTGATTTGGATGTAATCGTAGAATATCGACAGTGGGTGTTTCGACTGTAATATAACTATTGTTGGCACGATTTTGGGGACTCATTGACTCCAGTAGTTGCTTCACCAGGAAATGAATCATTTATAAATTTGAAAAGCACCTCAATTGCTGCTTTGTTCAAGATTAAGATGGAATCTCTTGCTTTCAGAATATTCAAAGACCAATGCATAAAGGGAAAAATGAAGACACCCACCATTAATGTTACCAGATTTTAATTGTTGGATGAAAAGTTGAACATCTTGAATATAATCTTAGAAGCAGAATAAAGGTGCATGAGAAGATCTGTACAACCCAATTGCTGACAAGTCGTTGGCTTTGTTGAACATGGACACTGACTCACAGTAACCAAAAGAAATCATGTCTTTAAAATTGGTAATGTGGGAATCGTGGACAAAATTAGCAATACCTCTTTTCTTCAACCTGCGCCCTCCCCCCTCAACAGTGGAAAAATCTCTTTCGCCACAGCGACTAAGTGAAAGTTTTTACGACAGTTCTCAGCTAAGATGAAGAAGAATATTGGGCTTAGCTGACCGGCAACCCAGCTCTCCATATATAAGACTTCATATTCTTGTGCATTTTATAGATGGGTTGATCCACTGAACATTTAGCAATTTTGTGGATGCTAAGGTAACTGTTTTACTCTGTCGTTTCAGGGACTTATATATCAATGATGCACTTATATATTAATGATGTACAGAAATACATGACAGGTATTCATAATACTGAAATACGCATAATGTAAACACATGCAGACAAATATATTAATATAGCAACTTAAAACAAAACTAATAAAACTTTACAATCAATGAAGAGACAAAAGAAACAGTAAGATGATACATGTTGATTTTATTAAGTATTTTTGTTTATTTAGAAAACTACAAATAAGAGGTCATTTCATAGACGCTAAACTATAAATTTCACAGGGTACAACTTTAAAGTAGACACCGCTCCGCTAAACGCAGAAAATTTGTATCGCGCTATTGGCTAAAAATATATATCTTTTTTTTTTCGATTTTTAAACCTCTATAACATTTTTCTCCAAATTTTTTGCTCCAATACATCATACCTTCAAAGCAATGAGACTGGAAGGTTACATTATTATAGCTGATTTTCAGATTGCTTGCTGTCTTTTAAAAACTGCATATTTTGCGAATGAAAAAACTAGATATAGGCGCAGGAGTGACTGTGTGGTAAGTAGCTTGCTTGTCAACCACATGGCTACGGGTTCAGTCCCGCTGCGTGACACCTTGGGCAAGTGTCTTCTGCTATAGCTTCAGGCCGACCAAAGACTTGTGAGTGGATTTGGTAGACGGAAACTGAAAGAAGCCCGTCGTATGTGTGTATATATATATATATATATATATATATATGTATTATGTATGCATGTGTGTATTTGTGTGTCTGTGTTTGTCCCCCCAATATCGCTTGACAACCGATGCTTGTGTGTTTACGTCCCCATAACTTAGCGGTTCGGCAAAAGAGACCGATAGAATAAGCACTAGGCTTACAAAGAATAAGTCCCTAAAGGTGGTGCTCCAGCATGGCCGCAGTCAAATGACTGAAACAAGTAAAAGAGAGAGTATTCTTTCTACTCCTAACCAGCAAAGCGAATTTAGTAGAACTGAATTAATCATGGAAATGGTAAGTACTAGAATAATGTCTCTAGTACTTCTGATGTGTGGAGGCACATGTCCTAGTGAACTCGCGGTTGAGGGATCGCAGGTTCGAATCACAGACCGGGCGATATGTGTGATTTTGAGCGAAGCACGTAAGCTCCACGAGGCTCCGGTAGAAGGTAATGGCGAACTTCTGCTGACTCTTTCGCCACAACTTTCTCTCACTCTTTCCTCCTGCATCTTGCAGCTCACCTGCGACGGACCGGCGTCCCGTCCAGGTGAGGAACCTATACGCCAAGGAAACCGGGAAACCGGCCTTATGAGCCAGGCATGGCTTGAGAAGGAACAAATAACATGTGATGTGGGTGGAAAAGCAATCACGTAGTAAGCATGTTCACTTGTGTTGACAGTAGCGACAGATCTGGGGTTTCTACTTTATTCGTGAGTGGAGAGTATACAAATTGTGTATTTATGGATGTTCTTGAAATTATTGATTTTGGAAATGGTGTGGGACCAGATAGATTGCGTGTTGAAGGTAATATCATAGCTCTTGTTCTAGCTGGTTTTATTGAAACTGTGCTGTTGGTAGACGTGTTGTTTGTTTGACAAAGACTTATTCTTCCTTGTGGAGACAGTAGTAGTAGTGATAGTAGAAACAAAAGATTGTGATGGTGATGGTGGTGACGGCAACGAGGTTGGTATTGCTGACGTTGCTGGTGAGTAAATACGTCAGTTACCGGAGGAGTGGGGAGGCACAGTAAATGAAAGATGAAAAGAATGAGCTGTGCTAGCATTGATGGAATGGGCAGCCACAAGTTCATGAAGGTTACAGTTAAGTAGTGGTTTTTTCTGTTGTTGTTCATTTTGTTATTATTACTACTGAACTGTACCAAACAAATGAATAATTGAATGCAGTTATTAGAAGTGCTTTTTAATAAGAATAAAGGCATTTGAAATCTATTCCGTTTGTTTTCAATTCGTCTTGCCGATCGCTTATTGAAATGTAGGACAATTTTGGCAACAATGCCATTGAAATATGATACATGGGTGTCTCCTAATACGGAGACATCTATCAAGGCATCGACCAGCCTATTAGTCGCACTCTTTAACCAAGTACGATAGTAGAAAGCATTATTATTATCGTTAACATTATTAGGGCGGTGATCGGGGAAAATCGTTAAAACAACCGGCAAAATGCTTAGCAGCATTTCGTCTGTCTTTACGTTCACAGTTCATATTCTACCGAGGTTGACTTTATTTTTCATCCTTTTCGGACCGATAAAATAAGTACCAATTGAGCACTGGTGTTAATCTAATCGACGTACTCCCAAAATTGCTAGTCTTAGGCCAAAATTTGAAATCATAATTAGGTGATCCTTCGGTTAAACTCGACAACACACACACACACACACACACAACCCATTAGCTTTCTTCTCCTCCCATTTTAGTAGCTATCACAGAAGCTGCCACGGAGGTCACGAAGATATCCGAAGTGAATGTCGTGTTGTCACGGAAACAAGCGAGGTCTTGTTATTGTTTTGTCAAGTTAAACCGAAGGATCACCCATAATTATCAAGGCTACGAGTTGGCAGAATCACTATCTCGCCAGAAAAAAATATTTAGCGACATTTCTTTCGGCTTTATGTTTCGAAGTTCAAATTCTGCTGAGGGTGTCTTGGCATTTTATCGTTTCGAGGTCGACGAAGTAAATACAATAACGCATATAGGTTTCCATGTAATCGACTAACCCCTCCGGCTCAAATTTCAGGCCTTGTGCTTATGATAGAAAGAATTATTATTGTTGTTGATAGTGTTATATTTTTCTCCCTAGTTAATATTATTCTGGTGAGATATTTTGATGCTTATGTGTCGAAATAGATGAATGCAGTACGATACTGAGAAGTGTTTTTCTTAAGTACTTGAAAGTTAAGGGAACAAAAAAAAAAAGCATTTGTTTGTAAGACAATATCGAATATGCAGATATCAAATCCCTTCAGATTATTATTTATGTGAAAATGTATGGGCATATTTTCCAATAATCTATATTGAGAAGCTGGAAAAGTCCTTTATTTATGTGTGTGTGTGTGTGTGTGTGTGTCTGTGTGTATTTCTGAGTGTGTTTAAGCCAGATGGACACTTGTTTCCGTTTCTAAATGGAAAATTACGTAGTTAAAATATTAAGCATTCACAGAAAGTATTTATGTCGAGTTTCAAAAGAATTTCAGAGAACAAAACTTAAAACAGTGAAATAGATCCTCGAGAATTCCTGTGGCCTGTGCTACTTGACTTGAGAACAGCAAGAGCACCTCTATCTGGTCTTTTACTCCAACCCCCCCTCTCTCTCTCTCTGTACGTATATATATTTGTGCAAGTCTGTTTATAAGGAGGATGACACGCATACACATATTCAGATATCCTTAATGGTACTACACAATAGTTTCAATTATATCATAGCGCTCGAAGCATTGTATATTTATCTACTCTACAAAATAATACGAGCATCTAAATGCATCTTACCTACTAAATATACAGGACACACAATGAAAACGAAGACGGAAGGATCACAACTGCCACACTTGAGCAATATATAATTGAAGACGGACGCTGTTGGCTCTATAAAATCAATATATATCTTTGTTATGTCTTTTTTTTGTTTTTGTTTTTTTTTTTTCAGTCATTAGACGGCAGACATGCTGGGACACTGCCTCGAATAATTCGACAAAGTACTGCTTTTCTGAAAAGCAATTTCTCTTTCTGTCGGATACTGAACTTTTAGGTTACGGGAACGTAAATAAATCAACACTTTGACAAGTGGTAGTGGAGGACAAGCAAAGGCATATATTTGTATGCATACAACAAAATACCTGAGGAACAAAAGGGACAGAGATGCAGGAAAACTGAGTAAAATGTGACAAGCGATGCAGACGTTGTGGAGTCAACACCGAAGATATCACCCACATCATAAGCATTTTGCCGAAAATGTCATCACGGTTTAATCTACCAATGAGACATGATGTTGTAGTTAGGACGCTCTATAACGAAATCCGTCAGAACGATAACCTAGAGGACAAAGAAATAACAACCCACAGCATGGTAGAAGCCATAACCACTCATGACAAAAAGGAGTATTGGTGGAATGTCCCAGTGAAGACCTCAATAAAATGTAAGCACAACAGGCCTGATGTAAGGATTTGGGATGAAGAGAAACTGTGTACAGTTGTGGAAATTAGCTGCCCACCGGATGTTAACATAAAGCTGAAGACCAGTGAGAAAGAGAACACCTAGGCCGAACTATTGACAAATTTGCAGTTACTCTATCCAGATTACATGTTCATGTTTATACCTATAATTATTTGGTTCCGGGGATATGCAGTACACTGCCTAAATACCAATTTTGAGAAATCAGGCTTCTCAAAACCAGAAAGGAGAAAGCTAATCCGAAGATTACATATCCAATTCATCACTGGAACTGTAAAAATCTGAAAACTTTCCAGAAGTTTAGCATTTTAATATATATGAGCATGCCTAGATATGCAACTATGTGCAAAGCAAAACATATAAATCTGCACATATACATACACACACATACATACATTCATGTGTGTGTGTGTTTGTATACAACGAGCTTCTTTCATTTCCGTCTACCAAATATACTCAAAAGACTTTGGTCGATCCGTGGGGGCTATAGCAACTGAGACTGATCCCAGAACCATATGGTGGGAAAGGAGTTTCGACACACACAACTGCACCTGCGCATGTATAATTATTACTACCAAATTTGATTATATAACAAAGTTCTACTTATTTATAAAATACTATATTAGATAAGGCGAAACATTTCTGCGTCTCAGAATAAGAAGCACTCACAATTTTTAATTTATGACTTTATCGAATTTTACAGCTATTAATTACGAATTATTTAATCGCTCACCTTAGATCAATTACTGACATCTTATCACACATTATCTTAAATATATATTGGGTTGTCCGGAAAGTTCGTGGCGATTTTTAAAGGAAAGAAAAAGGTCAATAAATACTTGCCATTACATTTTTAATCAAATAAATATGAACCATTTTGTTGCACAATGCGTCTCCATCTTTCCTTTAACTTGAAAATACCCTCTTCCAAGAACTGAGGTTGTTTCATGGCAAAGAATTCATCAAGGCATCTTTTTTACGTCATCCAAGGAATTAAGACTTTTACCATCAAGACTATTCTGCAGAGACCTGAACAAGTGGAAATCCAAAGGAGCAATATCTGGTGAATATGGAGGGTGGGGTTACACATCCCAGCCGAGCTGCAGCAATTTTTGTCTGGTTCCCAAAGCATCAAGTGCCGAAAATGAACTTTCTTATCTTCCATTTTAAAGGGTTACAGAATTAACACAGGTTATAGGAACATAAATCTTCTTCCACGAAAAGATAGCTTAAACTGTGCTCCAAATGGAGGTGTAGTTAAATACTATTTTATGGACTCAACCATATTCTAAAATAAGTCGAAATGTAAGCTACTGTAAATCGGCACGAACTTTCCGGACAACCCAATAATTTCGACTTAATGTTTTCGCTATTCACAGTAAGATTAGACTTTACGCACATCATTCCGTTTCCTAAAATACAACTAATTTTAATTATTATTTGCATCCAACAATATTTGAAATTATATTTATCAGCGAAAAACATAAGAACTTTTGATTGAAGCAATGGATTTAAAATTATTTCCGGGAGAAAAAGATCTAACAATTGTTTCAAGTTTAAAGACCATCGCACTTTCTATTTGATAAATATTTATATTTGTCATCATTAACCTATATAGAAATATTAATTGTATACGATCTTAAGCATAAAATTTTGTTTTATTTGCATACTGAACATAACCCCCACGCACACAGGAACACACGGATTTTTACACACACACACACAGGTATATATATATAATAAATGGTACAAAATATGTACTCCGAAGAAATTCAAAGGATAGCGTAATCCAACGGTAGGTTATTCCTGTGTTTTCGGAAATCCAAGAATTAGGTAGTCCAAATAGTCATCAGAATGGCATGCATGTATGTATGTATGTGTGTATGTATGTAGGAGTGGCTGTGTGGTAAGTAGCTTGCTTACGAACCACATGGTTCCGGGTTCAGTCCCACTGCGTGGCATCTCGGGCAAGTGCCTTCTACTATAGCCTCGGGCTTACCAAAGCTTTGTGAATGGATTTGGTAGACGGAAACTGAAAGAAGCCCATCGTATATATGTATATGTGTGTGTGTATTTGTGTCTCTGTGTTTGTCCCCCCAACATCGCTGGACAACCGATGCTGGTGTGTTTACGTCCCCGTAAATTAGCGGTTCGGCAAAAGAGACCGATAGAATAAGTACTAGGCTTACAAAGAATAAGTCATGGGATTGCTTTGCTCGACTAAAGGCGGTGCTCCAGCATGGCCACAGTCACATGACTGAAACAAGTAAAAGAGTAAAGGGTATATATGTATGTATGTAAAGAAGTTGAAAAGGCACTGGGATTCGTTCATTTTTTTTATTAGAAAGTTTTTTAAGATATAACCAGTTTTACAGTCTTCTCTGCTTTTCAAAAGTCGAGGTAGAAAGACGTGGAGCTATGCTGCAACTGATTGGTGTTCATAAGTGCAGTCTTGTTTTTATAGAGAGAACATGACACAAATTAGTATCCGCTTCATCCGTTCTTTAGTGTCATGCGATAATGGTTATCGGCGTAATATAAAGCTGTCACAGTTGAGTGAACCTATCTAGCGCCAATCCCAAGCAATCAAGGCTGTCTGAATTTTATCTTTCAAAAGAGGTAGAGGAAATGTTTACGTGCGCACATGCAAACGTACAAACAAACACACACAAACACAAGTCTACCTATTCACCTATAGGCATTTATTAATTTCAGTTGCGTATTTGTCAAATAATTTGAGCTAAGATTGCATTGTGGAATTAAATCAGTTACATCGTGATAGATTAGTGAAAGACAATAAAAAATTATGCTTTAATATTAAGTCATTGTTTTTCTTTGTGATATTTCCACATATTGTTAATTTCTAAAATATTACATCATACTTCTACGCCATGTATACTGTGACAGTTTGATTAAACGTGATATATACAAATAGAGTTATGTTAAATTTCTTCCAACCTTATGAAATTTCACAAAATTGCAGCAGGTTATTTAATTTTTGCATGCTGATAACGAGAATCACTGATATTTTTTCTAAAATTTATTGAGGTAACAGTCACAAACATTAAAAATTATATAATCTAGGTTAAGGGAAGTTTCGATTGCCTAATATACCGGAAGTCATGAATCTCTGCTCTCTTGGCAACAGTATACATGAAGCCTTTACGTCGTCAATAAACCCGTTAGAAATAGCACCAAATTTACCTTAAACAACACTACAACGTCTGAAAAAGAAACGAAAGGGATGAACATTGTGCCACATATACTCTATGATTTTAAGGTCGTGACTTAAAAATAAAAGACTGATGTTATCAATATTGATGTTATTAATATTGCTCAACAAGCAGAAACCCCATGTATCTGGTTCAAGCGAGAAAATAAATGATGCTGCGGCATAGTGAATCGTCCTTGTTGTGTTTAAAGCCTTACAGTCAAGTTTAAGGAAGATTTGGCTGTTATTTCTAGCATGTCCAGCTGTTATTTCTAAGTCCGCCATCACTGATTTCCATGACGACAGACAATTTCAACCTACGTTATGCTGGCTATTAACGCTTTCCATTAGATAAATTACATATCATAAATGCTTGTAACCTAATAAATTCTAAAAAAGATTTTTTAGACTTTTGCGCATTACGTAAAATCTTTATGATTTCTCCTAATTTTGATTAAACCCTCATTACTTAGCTGTGCTAGAAGCTTTCTTTTCTCTATTCTCCTTGTACCATTCTCTCTGTCTCAGCATATTTCCCCCTCCGCTGCCTCTATTCCTTTCTTTCATTGCTTGTCTTTTTTAGGAAAGCGCGTCATGTTTTTTTCCCTTTATCGATGGATGGTCACATAGATCATATTAAGTCAGACATAAGATGAAAAATGTTTATATTATTATTTATTCTATGTACATAATAAATGGAAATATAGCTCTCGTATAGCAGAACTCTCGAAAAATAATTTGAATGGAGAAATAATATAAAATTATAGACTTGTGAATTTGTTTCAAACCATACGCACACATATGTGCGTGTGTGTGTGTTTGTGTAGCCATTTATGAATATATATACTTACATATATACATCCATATACTTGTAGATATATATATATATATATATACACATCCATATACTTGTAGATATACATATATATATATATAATATATATATATATATATATATTTACACACACATATATATATATATATATATATATATATATATATATATTTACATATATATATATGTGTGTGTGTGTGAGTGTGTGTACATATGTGATATATACATATATATATACATATACACACACATACACAAATATATTTTATTATCTGAAGAGTGTAAAAGAAAGTTATAAATTAAGAATTATACTAAATAATTGATTAATATAAATATTGATTAGTGTCGCATCTGCTTCAATTGATTAGCTGCCGGAATTAAGCAGGAACGGTTAGCAGATTTTGGTTTCGTTAGTGTACAACGTATATTACATTCAAACACTAATTCCTCTTAATTCTATATAACTTCTGTTGGTTGTTATTTCTTTAAACTCTGGGAACTGAGTTTATAACATAATTGGAAAGTTTCTTGATGTACTATGATATAAATGTAAATTTTGTCATATCATCAGTGTTGAAAATGTCTGAACTAATGGTAGGAAATATTTAGTTTTTTCTTTCCCATAATATGCTTCTATGTAAATACAAATCTATTTGAAATTTTATTTAATCTGTGCTTCTTAGATAATAAGGTGTAGGTTAGTTTTGTGGTGAGCTAATTCATTTTTATTCTTCTCTGATTGTATGTTGGTGCTGAACGTGCAAACTATGATCAAAGTATAACCTGTTCATTATTTATTCAAACTATATTTCAAACGACATTAACCAGTGTGCAATCCATTTTTGTAACACTGCAGGTCGTCCTTTGCTTGCGAAATAGCCATCTGTTGTATCATATAGAGCTACAACGATGAAACTCTCGAATGACTTGTGTTGGTGCATTTCAGAGAGATGTATACCTGTCACTAATTCATTATTTTTAAACAATTTACAAGGAATAATTTATTAGTGTCAAATGTCCCTGAGTATTTGTAAAGATGCACGAATGCACATTATCACATCATTTTATTCTTGGAAATTTTTTTATTTTCATTTGTGATATTGTTCTTTTTATTGAAGATAGAAAATATTGTAACTTCAGTGAATGGTGACTACAATCTAACAAATAAATTTCACTATAAAAGCTGATCCCCAGGTTACTTGTTATCCTCCTATGTTCCCTATTTTGTGTAATATAAAAATTCGTATTGCGTTATATGGAGTCAAATATTTTACATTTAAAGAGAAGGTGAATGGTTCTCAATGACGTTTAAGCTTTCCACAAATTTTAACTGTGTACCTACGACAACGTGATTTCAGATGTCTCAACTTACTTCTAGGTTTACACTCTACTACATTTGCCATTTTCTTGGGATAAAATATTGTGTTTTACTTTGGCACAACGTTTTAAACGTGTATAAAAGTAGGAGAATACACTGAATCACAAAACACACAAGGAAGCACACACACACACACACACATACACACTCATACACACACACACGCACATACACACACACACACTCAGAGGTATTGATCTCTCGTACATGAAAGTCGATCACTACACCGGTGGAGATGAAATTTGAAATTTAACCGAACGCAAATGAATAGAACGTATAGCTAAGCACACTGACATTTCTGCCATTTCGCAACAATTTAAAAGTATTTTTGCACAAGAGACCTATAAATATCAGCTTTAACATTATTATTAAAAAGCAATAACGGTGTGGATTGCAGGGCATGAATATTGATACAAATATAGAACTTAATTGGTGTATGAAAATGTAAACATATTAATATCAACGGTTGTTTATATAAAGTAAGTACTTATTTATATATAAATATACCTTTCAGTAATAAATGCATATGGGGTATATTTTCGTTTAATAAATACTGCTTCCCAAAAGTATCAATTACAATGAAACTCTGTCTATTATTTTCCGTCTGGTACGTTAGTTTGTTCTATGAACACATTGCAGCAATTCATATATGCAATCGTAAGTACGAGCTAACATACATGCATACACAGACACGCACACGTGCACATGTATGCATGCACGTGTACTCAGTCTCATTGAATGTATGTATCAGATACTAGCAGTATCGCCCGGCGTTGCTCGGATTTTGTTTTCGACACTTTAGAATTGGAATTTTTAAAAAGTAAAAATTTTGCATTATATAGCTTGTTATTCTCTGAACATTTTTCCGGTTGAAATACACCGAAAAATTACGACACAACAGTCAAAATATCGTAAAAAATAGGGATTTTCAATACTTTTTGGTGTTAACATTATCGGATTTGAATGTTTTCTTTTACGAAAAGAAGAGCAAGCCTTCTTCTATCATACTCTTAATTTTGGTCAACTTGCGGCGCTGGGTCTCGGAGGAGATAGTGTTAGTTGAAGGCTACCAAACCTGCCATACACATACAACTTCAGCTTTATATAGAGATGCATGCGATTGAACGGTTATATACACGTTCCATCACAGAAATGAACTCTTCGAAGTCACAATCAACATGGGTTCTATGGAAATAAGTACACCATCTACTGTAATACAGGAATGTTTCATGCATAAATAAATTATTATCATGCCGTAGTTACATTACGGAAGTGGTTAGTGCATTGCATCCTTCAGCAGGGCACTTCATTTCATTTCACGTTGCCAAATCTACTCAGCTCAGCTGAAATTTTGTATCAGGTCACGACATCGTAAGCACCTAATACAATTAATATAAGCTTGGTTTGTAACTTTAGCGCGTACCTCCTTGCATGTTAAGGTAATCAGATTTGACATGATATATATGCGTGTGTATATGCATTTATACATAGATAAATATATACAAACATACATATGCATATGTGTATATGTATGTGTGTGTTTATATATATTTGTGTGTATGGATATATATATATATATATATATACTTATATGTATATATATATATTATATATAAATATATACATATATATTGATATATGCATATATGTATATAGATATATTACATATATTTGCATATATATATGTATTCATTTATATATTTATGTATAATATATATCGACATATATGTGTATATATATACATATATATATATAATATATTTATGTATAATATATGTCTACTTATATGTGTATATATATACATATATATATATATAATATATTTATGTATAATATATATGTAAATATAAATATCTATATATACATATATACACACACATATATATATAATATATTTGTATATAATATATATACATATAATTATACATATGCACACACAGATATATATATATATATTTATCTATGTGTGTGTGTGTGTGTGTGTTTGGGTGCGTGTGTGTGTGTTTCTGTGTGTGTTTGTGTGTGTGTGTGTGTGCATAGGAAGCGGTATCATGAATCAATGACAGTGTGTTGGCGCATACAATTTGAGAAATGTACCTAAAATAAGATATACGAAATACAGAAGCTTATAAAATCAGCATCCATAACCCCGCTTTCATGTTTTATTATATGATAGTGCAGAAGCTGAGCCAGAGGTGCCGAAAGTTTGAGAAGTAAATTTCAATTACCGATACTTAAAATTCTGTAGTTTTTCTTGCTGGTACCTAAGAATTAACTTAGGACGATTTTAATGGTGTACGTAAGCACACACACATACATGAATGATAAATTTATGTGTGTATGTGTGTGTGTGTATGTGTGTGTAAATGTGTGTGTGTATGTAATAAGTATTATTACAAAGTAGCATAGCATTACTTTTAATTCCTTTATATATATATATATATATATATATATATATATATATATATATATACCTGCGTAAACACATATTTTAACAAAACTGTCCGACGAACGGGAACGTGAAACTCCGAGTAACAGCTTTTGTTAAGTTTCTGCTGCTTTTAAACAAAGTATATATATATATATATATATATATATATATATATATATATATATATATATATAAACGCCTTCAAATAGACCTACACATGTGACTACTGCATCGATTTGTAAATATATTTATATATATAGGGCATCCATAAAGCCTCTTTACAATTTCAAGAATTTATTACGAAGGCAAATAAATAGATAAATGTGTGGAAATTTTTACAAAATGAGATTTTAAATGTTTTGTTTCTTCATTTAATACATCTCTCTATGGACACCATTAATTGCACGAAGCACACCAAGACGGTAATGAATTTCTAGCCATGTTCCTTGTAGCATAGCCTTAACAATGGTGGCAATGGCATCAGTGATCCTTTCCTTTAGGCCGTTGATATCTCGTTTTTTCGGTACACGATGTCTTTAGCATAACCGTTTGTTCGATACACGATGTCTTTAGCATAACCCCATAGAAAAAAATCCAGTGATATTCGGGGAATGATATGGCTATGGAATTGGACCATCTCTTCGAATCCCCTGGTCTAGTAGTGTTTAATTTAGGAGCCCACGAGCATGCATTCCCCAATGTGGTGGGGCCCCATCCTCTTTGAAAATGATGGCTGGTTGAAGATCATCCAGTTGTGGGGTCACATAGTCGGTCAAAAGATCAAGGTAAGCATTTTCAGAGCTTGATCACTCTGTGAAGTAAAATGGACCAAGGATTCGATTGCGCATCATCCTACACCAGACATTCACCTTTTGTCCACGTCGGGCTACTTCCCTAGTCACATGGGAGTGTTCTTCATATTATGTGTGAAATATGAAAGGTTGCTTCATCACTAAAATGAACTCAGGTGAGGAATATTGCATCAACAGAAATTCGTTCCAGCATGTAAACTGCAAACTCATTTCGTCTTGGTTTATCTTTTTATTCGAGTGCTTGTAAGCGTACAATCAATGTCGAAAGTGGTAGCAGTAGCTGTTTGGTAGCAGTACGTATGAACAATATAGAAGAACTAGCAAAGGCTTGTCTTATACGATCAATGTTTTCCCCAGATAATGGACGGATTATAACCACTAGGAAGTGGCTGAGTGGGTGACATGTTGAGCCTCTACAGCTCACTATAGGTCTTAATGGAATACCACCCTTGTGAATCTAATGTATACCGTACATGTGCGGTAGTTTACTGTAGTGTTGAGTCAGTTGTCTGTAAAAGAGAGGATGGAACCAATAAATTGTCTAAAGTCTGTCTACCCTATGTAAAAGGCCTCTCCTAAAAGATACAAAAGATATGCGGCCCATATGACATCGGGGCAGTATTTAAGAGTAATACAACACTTCGCAAATATCTCCTTCGGGTAAAACCACCAATAGAAGAGAATATGACCAAAACCTGCGTGTAGTCCATCCCATTCAACTCTGTTAGGTTATACAAAGCCGAAACATGCCGCCCCCTCAAAATAAGTGTAGAGGAACATCGCAAAGTTGCGACACGATGAGATATTGATAAAATCGGGGATAGCTGATCATGTATGGAACAATGGAGACCCTCCCTGTTAGATGAAGCTAAAATAATAGACAGAGAACACCACTGGAAAATACGAAAACTAAAAGCAGCAGTACATATGCTAGGACACAACCTCCTAAGCAGACCGAATAGCATACGGGAACCGGTATTAAGGAAGGATAGAAAAATATTAAATTTATAAGCCCTAAAATTCACACCATAATTGTCCACGGGCATATGGCGTAGTGTTTAAGAGCGTGGTCTACTAACTCCAAGATTCCGAGTCCGATCCCAGGCAGTGACCTGAATAATAATAATAACAACAATAATAATAACAACAACAACAACATCGAAAAATACCTTAGGAATGAGAACCCAGGTTCGAAATTTCCCCAAGACACCTTATGAAGCCTGGAGGGTATAATAACCGAAACGTTGTGTAAACAAAAAACAATATATCCGTCAAATTTAAATAATGTACATAATTCCTCATCTTTTAAATATAGAATTGTATTTTTGATATTGTAGAAAATTTATGGGCACCTTGTATGTGTGTTTGGGTGCATGCGTGAGCGTGTGTGTCTATACACATACACCCATTAATATCTACGTTTAGTTATATACAGACTGATATATGCAAACTACTGAAATAATATAACATCCAATAAACTTAAGACATATTTTAGGTCAAAATTTAAAGCAAAACGATTTTAAAATTATAATTGAAGCCTTTTTATGAATACTATTATGAATATTTTTTTATGTTATTGTTTAAATCATTCTTACATATGCATATTTTGATGCAATTAATGTTTGCATCTTTGTATAAAGCGAAGTTGCATTTTTCATTCTATTCTAATGTTCTGTTTTTATTTGTTTTCCAGTTAACCCTCTTTATGAAGATCGAGTATAAGCCTTATATAATATGGCGACGGTTCCCTATTAAGCTGTTTACATCTCGCCTCTTTACTCTGCTGCTTCGGCGACCATCCATCTACGCAGTTTTCACTTGTGACCTACACACTCCAGCCAACTCGTCAGAGGAAGGTAGAAAGAAGAGACATGGAAAATATACAGAGGGAAAGTAGTGTGGAAGAATGGAAAACTATAAAGGAGGGTTGCACCACAAAATAACATCTATTCAAATTAAGTATATCCTGCAACAGCTGTCCTTATTTTCTTGAACGATAATCTAACCAAAATGGAGAGTTCTGATACAAACACAAACATAGGGATCTGATATGAGATTTTTCATCTCAAATTTCCTGCCTTTAGAAAGAAAGAGAATTTTATATGAAAAATGATGGGGAGTGAATAATAGCGTAAGAAAGTTCGGTGATTGTGTGTGTCGTTTGGTTGCAAGGGAATAACGAGGAAAACTAGTTTGTTCAATGAACGTAGAATTTAAATTTTTTTTTTTACTTTTTCTTGGTTTCTTAATATTTTCTTTCTTTTTTTTTTTTCGTTTTCGCTCATTCATTTGATTTTTCATGTTGACAATGGTGGGAGAAAATAAGTTGCTGGTTTCGCTTAATTTCTTTTTGTTATCTGGTGGTTAACAAAATATGTCAGAACAGCACTTCATTGGACACTGAGTTGATGAGTTTTCTACATCAGATAGCACAGGACAACACAAGAGAAATAAAGGTAAAAAAATTGCATAGCGCACAGAAAGGAAATCGATTATTGGATTACAGATAGCGAAGTGCAATCATTAGAATCGATAAGTAATCAATAGTGTATGTACATGTCTGGTAGCAATACATAATTATAGTATCAGTACTAATTTTTATGCACCATCATTGATAAAAAGGCTTTTGATATTTTTTCTATCGACATTTCAAATACAAGCTTACACAGATGTATACACGTGTGCAGTTGAAAGCATGAGTTCTGTGGTTTGGCGAGAGATAGTTTAAACTATCTGCTGGTCCGCGTGGGTATAATGTAAATGAAAGACAAGAGAAATTCTAATATCTGACAATACTGTTCTTCGATTGACGAGATTTGTCTTTGTAAAAGAAATCTTACAAGAAGTGCTTCGATTGAACAACGATCGATTTATACAAGAAAGGGTATTAATCAAAAGGTATATTGAATCATAAGTCATAATAAATGTTAGCAATGTATTGGAATAACCCTCTGTAAGCAGCCTATTGTTATTCACCACACGCCATAAAAATAACTAATTTTTTTTTCGATATATGAATTATATTTTCTAAACCTGTAAAATGCTTGTATTTGGACACAATGCAGGAATGCGTCAATATTTATTTAAACATTTCTTTAGATGTAATACATTTCGTTATTCAATTCCCAATGATAGGTCAAGCTAAGAGTTTCTAGCATTAACAGCAAGAGTTTCAGTGTTAACATGAAAGTTTGAAACAGAAAACTGAGTTATCTACACACACTTCAACCCGAAAATAAATAAACAAATATAATTTAAATATGAACGCAAGACATTTTAATCGGGAGAATTTGTCGGCAAATAATAAGTGCAAAGCGTTCACGAAGTGGTGTAAGTTAGTTCATCCGCAAGAATAGGAGATATCAGCTGTTTCGTGCAGGGCCCATCATTGCAAAAGTAATATCTATCACACAGTTTATAGAAAAAAAATACCCAATTTCAACATAGTTTACGAATCTAAAGGAAATATTTCCAGTTCAATTTTTTTTAGATTTCTTTTAACCGGAAATAAATGTATATACTAATTCAATTCTTAATTAGGATAAAACATTTCTTATGTGTCAATTAATGCAGTAAGAAAATGAATACAATCAACATTTCAAGGATGCTACATAATCAAAATAATAAATTTTTTGCGGACGAATTTTAACTACTTCAGTTGTTTTTGGTTTATTTGTATTCAATAAAGTGTTGCATACACACATTTTATACACATTTTGCACACACACGCGCATACCCGTATATCTACATATACACTTGCAACACCAGCTCTTTTGGTGGAGATCATACTATATATGTAAAATGTAGGAGATTTACGTTAGCTGTAAAGTGTAGGAGAGTTACGCAATCGCTATTTCCATTTAATTACGTCACTAGAACATTTGGATAGCTAAAAGCTCCATATTTTCTGATTTCTGTGAAACATGATTATATTATCAATTTATATTACGTTCTTGTAATATTAACATTATATTGAATTATTTCAGTAAGTACTTCTAGAAGTCATTCTCTGGTCTCAATTCTTCCCTGCAACCGCCAAAAAGGCATTTATTCATGAGGAATATTTGCAGCAACCAAATCATAAGTCAGGAGTGGGGTGAGAGCTTCATAGGCACATTTCATTCAACAAACACAATAAACAAAGTAACGAAATATATTTAAATACAATGGGCATTAAATGTAATAGGTAATTGATTTCATATTATTGGATAAGTGGCCTGTAAATGTAAGGAAAAGCAACGGTAACCTCATCTCAACTGAGAATCGAAATGCTTTCAAGGTATTTAGTCGAGCGTGATGATCTCTCTGCTGTCTAATCGCTTAAGAATATGAATATAATTATTGTTGTTGTAATTGTTGATATTATTATTACTACTACTACTACTACTGAGGTCAGCTGGCAGAATCGTTTGCACTCCGGACAAAACGCTTATCGGCATTTCGTCCGTCTGTACTTTCTGAGTTCAAATTTCGCCGAGGCCAACTTTGCCTTTCAGCTTTTCGGGATCGATAAAATAAGTACCAGTTGAGTACTAAGGGTTGAGGCAATCGACTTACACTCTCCCCGAAACTGCTGGTCTTGTGTCAAAATGTGAAACCATTACTACTACTACTACTACTACTACTACTAATACTAATACTACTACTACTACTGCTACTACTACTTCTCATATGCACTCAACTGATTAGAATGCTAGAAAAGAAAAGAATCCTAACATTGAGCTACAAGTAGCCTTAGATGCCAAGAACCTTCCTAAGTACTCTATCTGTACCTATTTTTATTATTGTTATTGTTATTGCTATTATTATTATTATTATTATTATTATTATTATTGTTATTATTATTATTATTATATCATCAAGTGGAGCTGGCAGAGACATTAGCACGCGGGGAAAAGTGCTAAGCGGCATTTCATCCGTCTTCTCATTCTGAGTTCAAATTCTGCCAACGTCGATTTTGCCTCTCATCCTTTAGGGGATCAAGAAAAGAAGTACTAGCTGAGCATTGAAGTCGAAATTTTAGGCTTTGTGCCTATAACAGAAAAGATTATTAATATTTTTATTATTATTATTTTTAGTGTTGGATGAAATTCTGTGCCGTACTCTTTCCAACTCTTTACAAGGTGATTTCAAATCCTGTCATATTCAACTTTGACATTTTACCGTTTCGGGATCAATAAATAAAGTACAATTCAAATACTAGAGTCAATGGCATCGACTAAATCACTTTCTAGAAAATTGGTGGAGTTTTTTAAAAATATTATTAATATTATTATTATTATTATTATTATTATTATTATTATGATTAAATTTTCGTTGTCTATGCATACGAGGTAAAGACTATGAAAGCATTCCGGTGGACTAAAGGAAAACAATTGACACGCATATATATATATATATCTGTGTGTGTGTATGTGTGCATAAGCACAACACATACATATAGGTATATGAAAACAAAGCGTTTCCCTTTTCTTTACTAGGATATAAGCAGATATATGCGTATTTGCGTAAGTATATGAATATATAATATGAATATATATATATATATTATATATATATATATATATATATATATATGTATGTATATATATGTATGTATGTATATGTATATATATATAATATATATATATATATATAATATATATATATATATATATATATATATACATACATAAATGAAGGCGCGTGGCTTCATGATTAGGGCATTTGGCTCACGATTGTAAGGTCGTGAGTTCCATTCCTGGCGAGACATTTAATTTCCGGTTGCTCTAGTCCACTCGGGTGGCAAAAATTAGTTGTACCAGTATTTCAAAGGCCGGCCTTGTCACGCTGAATCTCCCTGATAAGTACGTTAGGGGTACATGGGTCTGTCGATTGCTCAATCACTTGCACGTTAATTTCATGCGCAGGCTGGGACTTTCGTCGCAACCGACGGAGTGTGCTCCCCCCCTCTCTCTCTCTCTCTCTCTGCATATATATATATATATATATATATATGGTTCTGTCCCACTGAATGTCACCTTTGGCAAGGCACTTCTTCTTTAGACTCGACCTGATCCAATACTTGTGAGTGGATTTGGAAAGCAGAAACTGAAAGAAGCCTGTCGTGTACATAAATATATCTACGTTTGTCTTTGTGTCTGTGTTTGTACCATGTCACCGCTTGACAACCAGTGTGGTATTGTTTCCGTCCTCGAAAATTAGCGCTTCGGCAAAAAGAAGAACACACGTACCAGGCTTTAAATTAGGAAAAGGGCCTATTCACTTGACTAAAAATCGTTTCATGTATGTATTTTGATATAACTATTATCTCTCCTCTATCTACGGCTCTTATCTCCCATATATATATATATATATATATATATATAAGTATATATATATATGAACAAATCTTTCTTCAGCTGCGTTATACCCTCGGATGCTTTCATCGTTGGACTACTATTATGGACACGCCAACTTAACAGTAATATAATGTACAATGTAAGAAATTGGTTTCCAATGCTGTGTCACAAAAGTATACTTAAACGCATATTATTCAAACGAAACAAATTGACTAAGAAGCGTATTATTGTTCCCATTTATTGCTATCAAATATTTCCTCAGTTTATATTTCCACATAGATCATATATATATATATATATATATATATATATATATATAAATTCACCTACTGTAGAGTAAAAAGAAACAATAAACTCACACACACTCGCATACATAGTTATATACATATATAATACTATACATTCATATATATATATATACATAGATACATACATACATACGTATAGATATATGTGGATGTAGAGAGATGACAGAATCATTAAGCTTTAGAAAGTAAATATTTCGATATATCGTTAAGTTTGTTTATTTCGGTACTTATTTTATATGATATGCAGTTAAATAAGACCTAAGTAAATGTCATGACAAACAGAATGATATTTAATCAGTTAAAATGGCACGTCTAGTAAGGACTAAAGTTATTAGCATTAATAAATCTTCTCGAAAACTTAAAGGGAGACAACTTGGCTACTTAAATTGGTTAAAAATTGAATGGGTAAATGCAGTCAGCATTGAGACTGATCTTTAGGATAAACAGTGACATTACTGGATATGATTCAACAAATAAAATTACTTCAAATAAATACATGGACCAAATAAACATTTCCTTCTATTTGAACAATTTACTTTGTGCCTAAGCTGTGTATGAAAGACTTTCATTTTTGTGTTGTATAAACTCATTATTATTTATTGAAGATTATTGCCTTTATTCAAAATTGCGAAACATTTTAAAAATTTCTTTTGCTCTGTGTTATTGTTTTTGTTGTTGCTGTTGTTGTTGTTGTTGCTGTTGTTGTTGTTGTTGCTGTTGTTGTTACTGATATTTAACCAAAAGACAATGCTGATCGAGCTGTGCAATGGTAAAAACAAACATTCCAGCCACATCCGGAACTTTGGTGTACTACATTATCTAATATGTCCTGTTTAATATTTTTTTCTTGTATGCTTTATTTTCATTCTAAGTTCATCAGAATTGTGATATCAACATAAATATATAGTCGATACAGTTACAAATACATTCAAATATTAGAGCAGCTGTTTGTTTCTTGCGTGCAATACAC